>NC_054753.1:3783067-4090567 GCF_018143015.1 Lytechinus variegatus
AATTAAGCCTTGTTTTACAGACTTTCTCATGAAATCAGTGTTTACTGCAACTACTGGAATTTCTCTTTAAGAGCAAGAGCGTTCACTTATCCTGTCTGTTTATGTCGCCATCTTTATTTCTTTTGTTATTGATACCTAGATACACACGCGGTAACACGCGTGCAGAGCTGCAACTTAGATTTAAAAAATACTTGCATTTGCCAATTAAAATTGTTTCGGTTGATGAATATCATAAAGTAATTTATATGATATTTATTGATTAAAACAAATATTTTGCGATTCCTGATATCTATCGGCAGATGCAAGCAGAGCTACCAAGTCTCACACATTATGCGTGAGACTCAAGCATTTTGGACTCTTGTTCATCCCCTCAAATCTCTGTCTCACGCAACTATCACACTCACAGCCTATCCCCATATACATTGTACACAATGTCTGTGATCTCACTCAGATTAACAGAAAATCTCACGCATAGCTGGTCCTTTAACTTGGCATCTCCAAGTATTTTTAAAATCCAAGTTGGCAGTAGAGTTGGTTACCTCGTATGTATCTCATTTATATACTTATAGGTAAAGTACGCCATCTTTGTCAAGATGATGATGAAAGTGGATTGAACGAGCAAGAAAATGCTAAGCGCCTAGAATACAGCTAGTAGTACAAGCTGCAGAACTGAAAACAAATCGGCTTATGAATAATATTGCGTGCCCTCTTTAGGCAAATCAAGAGGTATCTACGTGAAGATCAAGAAAAAATTCGTTTTTTATAAAAAAAAAAACAGCAAAGAGAAGTCAACAAATGATCCATATGGTTTGGTAAAACTTGGAAAGAAAGTTGTGAAAACAGAAATTATGCACTTACCATGATTATATGGATGAAGGTCTATCGTGTGGCAGTATCCTGACATCGAGGCACAGACTGGAACCTCAAAGAACTGAAAAGTTCTGTTGCGATACCTCTCTTTATTCTTTCAAATTTCATAACAAAATGGCCTATCGAGACTGGGGTAGAAGGAGAGAACTTTTTGTTTTTTAGAGGTGATATATGAATGTTCTCTTCATTTTCTAAAGACTGCTATGTTAATATAGTGATCATTGAAAAGAATTCAACTAGCAAAATGCATAAAAAAGGAAAATAATGAAAATAAACCCTTAAACAATAGAAGGAATCATGAAAAAAAATGTTGAGTTGGCTTTCAGCCCTATCAAAATAAGTTTTACTATTTAAAAAAGAAAAAGTTTTAGGTTAATTTCCATGAAAAAAGGCATCTGACTGCTAAAAAAGTCGGGTATTTATCTACTAGATCAAGAGAAAATAGGAAAGTATTGGATTTGTTGTTTTTACTATATATATGATTAAAAGTCATTCATGTTTGTATCATGATTTGGTCAAATAATTAATAATAGTTCACATCATTTCATAACTCATAGCTTTGAGGTTTTTCCTTACAGTAACACTGTTTTTCCTTACACATTACACATAATGTTTACTCTTTTCCATCATCAAAATTTTATTAATGCTCAATATGAAATTGTTCTTTCTTCAGAATATCCGGCAGTTGTTTGCCCTGGTGTGCGAGTCTCTGAAGTATGCAACTATCATTGATCAAATCATGGAGAATGTGGCATTTCTACAGAAGGTTCCATGGATGGATCGAAACTTAGCGCTTGTAAGTTCTTTTTCGGGTTGACCGTTGTGTGCCTCTACTCTTATCCTTCAGTCAATTATGTTTGGACTAAATGAAATAGCCATTACTCTGATATAGTTCAATGTGGCGTTGCAGGATGACAATGAATATCAAGACTTAAATTTATCCAAGACAAGGATCCCCTATTGACTAGCCTCAATTTCATTGACCTTACAAATTGATGTGAATAAAAATGTTGCCTCGCCCTTGAACTAGCAAATTTAAATATTTATCTTCATTTGCACATTAAAAAAGGGACATCACATAAAGTTAAATATAAAGAAAAATGAAAAAAAATAACACAACATATGGTAGGAGTGCAAATAGGTGGTGGTCCCACAGTCTGATAAAATCTGTGAGATGTTTGTTAAGGGAAACTGAAACCCAAAGAGAGAAGATTTCATCCTAGACATAATGAGCAAAATGAAAGGATCAATAAAAAAAATAGTCCCATCAAAAGCGGCTACAAAATTAAATAAGAGAGCTACTGATGCCTAAAGAGCCCTGCTAGAGCTTCATGGGGATCCCCAAACTGGCAAACACACCCTGAAACGGCAGATCCTGCGGACAACCCCCATCCGCTCTGCCCACAAATTCACTGGCCCTCCCCTCTTCCTATCATTAAGGCCTGCAATATTAAGTTATTTTGGTATTGATTATTTTCTTTAAAACTTTAAGGAATTCTAACTTTCAAATTGCTCTGAAAAAACCCCAATATGGTTTGTAATTTATAAAAAAAGGAGACATTGTTGAAAAAAATGCCCGCATTTCTAATTTTAACCATGAGTTTATCCCATCTCCCCTAAATTGAAATATCAGGTACTCTTGTATGATTTCCTGTTCGGGAAGAAGCTAGCTGGTGCTTGTTCAGGCAAGTATAGGAAAGCTGTGGTGAAACAGAAGAAAGAACTCAAGGCAGAGTTACAGAAGTTGAAAGAGGAGAAAGGTGCAACCCGCTCATCTGATCTCTTGCCTAGTCAAGTTAAAGATGAAGGTAATAATCCCATGTACGTGGCAATCTGATCATGGTCCTATCCAAGGGAGGGGGGGGTGGGTGTCTTATCAGCTCCACTTGATTTGATTTGACAAAAAAAGGACAGTATGGATGGTAAAATGAGTGGAAGCTGGAGAGAGATTGAGTTGGAATTGAAAGATAATAATAACGGTTGTGTGCTATATGCAAAAGTATCACAGCGCTTACAATTGTCAGAAATAAAATACAAATATAAATGTTAAGTAACAAGATATATATACATTGAATTGCATCAATTATTGGTGTTCTCAACTGATGAGGCCTGGTGGCCTCTTGCTTGCCGCTTCGTTCACCAACAGTCTAAGGGACAAGCCCGGTCAGCACATCATTCACAGAAGCTCTAGTATAGCACTTGAGGCCACCAGGCCCCAGATGGGTTAGCTAAGTCAAACCAAACAGTGATAGCAAAAATCGTCAAAACAAGTACACGTTAAATGAATGAAAATAGAAAGCTAGATATTTGGAAAAAGATACGACTTGATGATATGAGAAGGAGATGAGAAAGGAGGGGAATCTGTTTTGAGATAAGGCAACGTTCTAAAAGGACTGTAAACGAAATGGTATATGATGTCTTGGAGCAGAATTAGTATATGAGTTAAGAAGTCTCAGCAGGGATGATGATGAGTTAATAAGTCTTAGACATTCTGAGAATCAAGATGATTTTCTTGCTTTTAAGACAAATCACTTACCAATTTAATAGATTCATGAAAAAAAAGATCCACACCCACCTTTAAACTCAATCAGTGGGAAGGAGGTTGTTGTTTAAACTCTATGGCCCGTATTCTGAAGTTGGGTTTAACTTAGACCTCGTTCTAACTCTGTGCTAAAGATATTCTGTTTATATTGTATATTTCTTATGTTGACTATTTTTATTCCTTTTGCTTTCAAAATGAAGAAAAATACTTAAGTTATCATTCCCAGACAATTCCGAACAATTTGAGCGTCAAATTTATGAGTTAATAAATTAGATTTGTACGGATAAGGATTTGTGCCCCAATTGGCTCTCCATACTTAAACCATGGTTTAATTTAAACCCTGGCCCAGAATACGGGCCTATAACACTAGATTGCTGCTAAATATGTATAGAGAATAAGATATGCAAAATGCTTAGACTGCCTTATTAAGTTCTTGGTTTTTATCTATTCTTATCTCTGTTCTCAGTTTCGATCCCAAGATATGTACGTGTGAATCTTTTGAAGACCAGCGTGGACAATGTCATTGCAGCTTTCCTCAAGGCAGGTTATACCTGTGTAATGACCAGAGAAGAAGCGAACGAAGAAAGACAAAATGCTACTCCTCAGTATATCAGGTAACATTTCAAAAACAAAGTAATATATCAAATTTCTTATTTGAAGCTTAGGTTCAGTTTTGCCAGTACTAAATCATTGCATGTTGCACTTCTTTCAAAGTATTTGGTCTCCTATTGAGCACAAATCGCCACTTGGATTGAATCTAAGGGAATTCCGCAGTCATCTTGTTAAAAAAATGCCAGTCCCCTCCTAGCCTTTTGTCGAGGCCCTGGCGGCTGCTTCCCGAGTGAAGCGAATTAGACCTGGTGCGAGCCAGGGCCTCTTGACATCTGAGCTGAATTATATATTCAAGAGGAACATCTTCCTAATGAATATACATGAGCAATATTACCGGTCACCTAGTAAACCAATGAAATGTCAAAGCTGTTTCGTCCGGGGTTCGGAATACTATAGCAGTCCACTATTCTGCAGGGGATTCATTTAATTGCAGGACACTAAAGGGGATATAACCAGCAAAATGCTTCAAGTAGTGGTACTAAACTACTACTACTAGTACTGGCCGTAACAGACCCATCACCACCCCGAAACTTCCCGGGAGATACTGGTCAGCCGCTGGTCAGACTCGAGTCAAGGGGAATTAAGGGAATTAAGCAACTCCACTCCATCATTCCCTCACACTGCACCACGGAGATCGATAATTGATGCATAGTGGAATCGCATGACAACTTACATTTTTTCCATATCCTGTGGGTAGATTTACAAAAACATCTCATCCTTTCAGTGCAGATTTAATTTCATTGGCTTGCTAATCCTTTTATCGGTCAATATTCAGCATTTTAGAGGCATATTCAATGCTCTTTGATATTTCGTCGTCACTCTTTGCCAAGAATCCACGGGTCACTATTCAAGATGAGCTCATGAATATTCAATATGACGTCATAGCAGCCCGCACTGTCATTGGATGATTTTTCACTGACCAGATTTTGGTTGGTGAAATGGTAAAGATGCTAAAAAACAAAAATAAGTCGGTGAAATTCGGCTCAGATATCAAGAGGCCCTGTCTCGCGGTGCTCTGCTTCACTATATCCCTTGCTTCGCCTTGTTCGATTGGAAAGCAGCCGCCAGGGCCTCGACAAGAGGCTAGTCCCCTCCTTAAAAGAAGTCCCGCGAGTTATGTAAACCAGACTTTGGCTATAATGAAGAAAGCATTCTTGTAAAAATAGCAGAAAAAATAGTAAAAAATATTGGTGAAGGTTTGAGGAAAAGTTTTGGATTTGTGACGTCATAAACGAGCAGCTGTCCCATGTGTTATGTAATATAAAATGCATAAATTTCAAATTTTGTATGGTTCCTGATGACTTAATTTTGTTTTCTTTTCATGATCGGGTGTGAAACGATTTGTCTATTGATATACAAAAGTTACAGTGAAAACCATTTTCAATTTTCTGAGAAAATGACATTTCATTGTTTTTTTACCATTCGCTATGTAGGAATGCTGCTCGCATATGACGTCACAAATCAAATAATTGAAATTCTAATAACTTTTTAATTATTTGATGAATTTTTTCTCAAACCTTCAGCAATATTTTTCATTAATTTTTCTGCTATTTTTACAATAAACTTTTTGTCAGGGTGAACTTCCCCTTTAACACAGGAGCAAATGTGACAGGAACGTATGTCAAGTCACCATGAACATGATCCCCTTTTACCTACCACCTCTCTGCCCACAGTAACCTATGCGTAGATGTGAGTCAGAGCCTTGGAGAGTATGAGTTTGCCGTTGATCTTCATATTGATGATGTGTTAGTGTTTGCTTCAAGGACCGACTTTCACAATCATCCTCTGTATCTTGATGGAAGCATTATCCTCATGGACAAGGTGAATTTTCTGATATATTTTACTTTAATGTTGTTTTGGGTGATTTCTTGTTCTGCAGGGAGGGGCCTTTTTTCTACATTATTGTTTTTAATTGTTTTCATTATCATCTTCATCACCATCATGACAATCATCATCATCATCCCCATCATCACCATTATCATCATCATCATCATCGATATCATCATCATTATCATCATCACCATCATCATCTTCATCATCATTGTCATCATCATCACCATCATCATCTATATCTTAATCATCATCAGAAGTATTGTCACTGTCATCATCGTAATCATCATTGTCATCATTATTGTCATCATTATCGTCAACATCATCATAATCATTATCATTTTCACCATTAATAAGCATAGGAGAATCATCATCATCATCATCGTTGTCATTATCATCATTATTTCCTTTCCTTATACATGTACTCTTAAAGTTTTTTAATGGGTATATTAACCCTAAATAGACTGGGCTATTTCGACGCCTAAAAAAATGGGGGGGGGGGCTGATTTCTGATCTCAGCTGTCGCTCGTGCGATTGCGATGAAAATTGGCATGCGTGTTAACAATGGCATAATCTACAAAACTATAATTTCAAATTCTGCGGAAATTCTCATTGCTAATTCATGCGCAAAATCAAAAGTTTGCTCTAATTAACTAAATAAAGCCCCTAAAATGGTCTTTGTTTTGTTCACAGACTCTTTTATAGGAATCTGATCAAATTCATTTCAAAAAAATATTCAACATCATCTATGTTTTTTATGTATTTCATTGTCTTATGTATTTCTGTGTTGTTCAACTTTTTTTTCAATGGAAATTGTCGGGGACTTTATTTCGACCATAATCAAGATGAAATTAATTGATTTTAATCAGTAACAATAAAAATAATGATACATTTATGAATTTTGGCTAAAAACACTAGGCGTGATAGCTCAGTCTTTAGAGCGGGGATTCGTATTGCGGTGACCTGGGTTCGATTCCCACTTGGTGCGCTAGTGCCCTTTGGTAAGGCATTAATCCTCAGGACCAGGTCCTTCGGAGAGGACCTTAAGTCCTCTGGTTGCTTGCTTACAAGCATTCATGCTTTCTTAGCAATCAGGTAAAAAATCTTCACCACCACCAATTTGTACACAAATTTACGTTTTTGAGCAATTTGTTGTCTGCATTCACTTACAAAATGTTGCGTTATTTCGGAACCGCGTAACCGGGGGTCACAATTTTCATCTTAAAAGTTTCACGAGACTTGAAAGTAAAAATTCAGAGAGCAACGTCATCAAAACTTTGTGCGGTGGATTTATCGCGAAAAAAATATCGAGGGGGGGCTGAATCCGCCCCCTCAGTCTTTTTAGGGTAAATGCACCATAGTTTTGGCCATTAACCAACAAAAGATTCTTAAAATGTATTTGTCTTAATATATCTCTTGAATACAAATAAACTGACTGAATTATTATGTGTATTCTGTTTCGGTTTGCTAGGCAAGCTGTTTTCCGGCATACATGCTATCTGCAACACCTGGATCAACTGTTATAGATGCTTGTGCAGCTCCTGGTAACAAGACTAGTCATTTGGCCAGCTTACTTGGGAATGAAGGGTAAGTAAGGCATTATATATTTTCCTTTGTTTATGTGACTACAACTTTTAACCACCAACGTGTTGCAAAAATAATTTCTCTTTATAAAGTTTTTTTTGTCTTGTTAGTTTTATTGGTCAGAAAACAATGACAATTTACAAAACATGCATTGCATAATAGTGATGAAAAATTCCTCTTGATTTGCAATGACTTTGTACACAATAACATGAATTCATTTTTCTACACTTCAGACTATTTCACTTGTTTGTGGGTTCATTGGCAATATCAACAAGACGATTAATATGAATTTATCACCTGTCAGCTTAAAGTCAGCCTGGTGGTTTAAATTGCATGTCAGGGGATTGTTTACTGAAATTGTATGTGAACTTGATCCCCCCCTTCCCCCTTTCACAGTCCTATGAACAGCACCTATTGGATTGGATACACATTCTTAATTTTGACAGTAATTTAAAAAAGTCTTCTTTTCATGATCTTCTTAATTCAGGAAAATCTACTCGTACGACTTGGATGCTAAACGAATCGGGGTAATGGACAAACTCCTGGAGAGAGCGGGAGTGTCTATAGCCGAGACTAGACATCAGGATTTCTTGTTGACTGATCCCTGTAGTGAAGAGAACATGGAAGTAGAATACATCATAGTCGATCCCTCGTGTAGCGGGTCTGGTATGGCCACCAGGAAAGACTATTTGGTGGATGAAGACATGAGGGAGGACAAGGCAAGACTGACATCTCTTCAGCAGCTACAGTGTCGCATCCTCAGTCATGCCCTCTCCTTTCCAAGTGTGAAGAGAGTGGTGTACTCCACCTGCTCACTGTTCAGGGAAGAGAACGAGGAAGTGGTGAAGGCTGTCCTGAAGCAGAGTGAAGGATTCAGACTGGTACCTGCGATGGAAGGTATGTGGGATCATCGAGGATTGTCTGTTGGCGAGGAGGGAGAGGACGCTGGCATTGGACACTGCTGTATACGAGCATCACCTCGTACTGACCTGACCAATGGGTTCTTTGTAGCCCTTTTTGAACGGACAGGTAAGAGTGCGATTGTCACTCCGAAGAAACAAACCCCAGAGGAAGCCAGGAATGGACTTGATGGAACATCGTCCAAAATGAAAAAGAAGACTGTTATACGTTCTGAGGAAAGAGGTGATACAAAAGAGGATGTGATGGAGACAGATACACTGTTAGATGACCAGAGTGTGAGAAAGAAGAAGAAAAAGAAGATAAGAGCAGATGAAATGACTGATCTTAAAAGTGTTTCTAATGATAAAGGTGATAATACTGAACATACTGTAAATAAACAAAAGAAGGTTAAAACTAAAGCCGAGGAAGAAGATAAGCTTAGTGTGGACAACTGTGGGAAGAGGAAAAAGAAAAGGAAAGGCAGTGAAAGTAAGTCAAATTCACTTCAGCTGGAAAGTAGTCAAGAAGATGAAGAAACTCAGCCTTCAGCAAAGAAGAAGAAGAAGAAAAGTAAGGAAAATAAGTGAGGAAGTGGCATAATGAAGTGATAGGTACGTGTCTACCATTCTTGTTGAAAATTCCAGTTTCTTTATCCTCTTTGATATGCCATACAGGTATTAATGATAATCTTGTTTCAGTAATGTTGGTGAAAAGAACATTTCCTGAAGGGGGGGGGGGGTCACATGTTATATTTCACCATGCCCTTAGCCATCTTATATGTTATACCATGACTTATTAGGAAACTTTAATTTAGGTTTGTTTTACCGTAGTATCTGCTTCCAAAGAACAGACATTCCAAGTTTTATTTGCAAACATATTTGGGACAACAATTAGGACAAGCAGAACAGTACCGTTACTATTGAGTAAAAGGGAGGTTGGATGGGGAGATAATAATCTGGAGTGCATCTCTTCAAACGACGTGCTGGACATTTTATCCAACAAGTCCTATTTTATCTACCAGTTACTATAGTAACAATGTTTCTCAGCCAATCAAAATCAAGTAATAAACGATGACAAATGTTAATGAAACACTCTTTCAATCTGTTGGTGCTGTGGCTGATTTGTCGGAGGTGCCCAACCACACAAATGAAAGTCCAGGGGACTTTTGTCTGACAAAATGTCAAATCTGACATCTTTCCATGATTTCAATTGGCTGAGAGGCATTGCTCCTATGGAATTTGTCAGATAGATGTCTAACAAGTCCTTTCATGAAATTCTCCGCAGAATTCCTAGTACTGAGCACAGCACTTTATGTCATTGATTAAAGGCATTTAATGTCTACATGATCATTTTTATCACATACATTAAAATGCTATAGGCATGATTAATGTATTTACTTCTTTATGAAAGTCTTGAAATAGAACAGTAAGTCTTATTAGGAAAGCGAAATGATCTTTTGCTACTAATACACTGTCATATTTCTTCTATCAAAGTAAAAGGTATTTTGAAAGATTGTAACAAAATAAGTATTGTAAAAAGTAATAAATTTGATTCTAAATTGAAATTCACGATTGTGTTCATACAACAAAAGAGAGGAGTGGATGACGGGAAAGAGAGAAAGAGAAACACTTCAGATAAATGAAGGGAAAATGATAATGGGTGTGGATGGACTATGAGGAGTTTGAGACAGGTAGAGAAGCATGCACACACGGTGAAAGCGATTGAGAAAGACAGAGTGAGAGAAAGAGGGAGAGAGAGAGATAGAAAGAGAGGGGGGGGGGTATAGTTAATATTTCAATATCACAAAATCAATTCTGCTACCATTTTGTTTTTCAATATTATCGAATTGCCCCAATTGCATAATGCAGACAAGACGGGGTATTTTAGTGGGTACCAATCTTCGATTCATACTTCGGGGAAAATTCTTGACAAAGAAGGGGAAAAAGAAGAAAATTATCTGTACTTGTACTCATCACGCTTTCGTTTCGTTCATGAAAAAAAATTGTTTGCTGTATCAACAACCTTACCTGGCTGTCAACAACCTTACCTGGGGGATTCAAAATAAAGACCAACTTTTGAGAGAAAGGGGCAAATTACGAGCACGGGGGTGCACCCACGCATACCCATTCAATTATAGCTTATAACAACCTATACCATGGGTCATGGGGTAGGTCCTCTAAATCTAGGTTTGTGACAGTCTAGATTTTTTGTATGACATTTGCGTGGCAACCAGATTTGACTGGAACTATATCATGAAGGATAAGTTATCATTAAACGGTTACTTTAAAGGCGGGGGATGGTGCATCTAATTTTATTTCACTGTTGTTTTCTTTGGAGTCCTTTCCACCCAACCCGTCCCAAGTTAAATGATTTCATCTCTTTAAACTCTTTGTTATATTGGGAAAATGCCATTTGATTGGCTCTCTTGAATGTACATATTTGGAAGGAAATATAAGCCAAAGGTTGATGATTATGTAACCGCCCATAGACCATACGATCTTATTGATAGTTGAATCGAAAAAGTATTTCTTGACATTGCACCATAGATAGATAGATAAATGGTTTATTAATAAAAATCAATACATCATCGCGGCTAAGGCCGAATTGCGATGTATTTACAAGGTAATAAAGACACAAAAAATATTCAAACAACAACGCAGATAATTACAAAAATAATAGGATAAAGTATGGTATTGTGGAATTTGGAAAGGTAAGAGAGACTTGGGAAGGAGGAGAGGCAGATAGAGAGAGAGGGGGGGGGGAGAGAGAGGGGGTGAAGGGAAGGATTAGAGTAGAAAGTCAGAAGAAAAGAAGGTACAAACATTATGAAAGAGGTAAAGACAAGAAGTTATAAGGCTGTACGTAAGAATAAACAAAGTTAGAAGAATTTGAAAGTAAAATATCCTAAACACGTATTGGTATAGTGGTCCATTATCATTTACCGAATTGTACATTAAAAGCAGTAGTATTTACAATTCAACATTTCGAAGAAAGAGAGGAAGAGAGATGGATAAAAAAGAGAGGGAGAAATATGGAGAAAGACAAACAACAGGAAGAAAAGAGTCGCAAGGAAAGGAAAGGAATACAACATAGAGATCATGCGAGTACATGTAGATCATTAGGTAAGTATATTGGAATGAAAGTGTCAAGTTTAAGAGTTATGGATTTATATCCGCACATGTACATGTACATATGCGTAAGAAAAATTACCTTTAAAAAACTCACTATTTACAGGAGGGGATCGTTTACCCATACTATTTTATTAATCTCTATGATAATGAGATTTTGTTTTTGCACTAGTAATGCTTCTGCAGCAAATTTAAGATATAAAGGTCAAGTCCACCTCAGAAAAATGTTGATTTGAATCAAAAGAGAAAAATCAGACAAGCACAATGCTGAAAATTTCTTTAAAATCCGATGTAAAATAAGAAAGTTATGACATTTCAAAGTTTCGCTTATATTCAACAAAATAGTTATGTGAACGAGCCAGTTACATCCAAATGAGAGAGTCGATGATGTCACTCACTATTTCTTTTGTTTTTTATTGTTTGAATTATACAATATTTCCATTTTTACGAATTTGACAATTAGGACCTCCTTGCCTGAAGCACAAAATGTTAAAATAATGGAATTCCACGTGTTTAGGGAGGAATGAAACTTCATTTTACATGACAATGACGAGAAAATCAAAATATTTCATATAATAAAATACAAAAGAAATAGTGAGTGAGTGAGTGATGTCATCAACTCTCTCATTTGGATGTAACTGGCTCGTTCATATAACTATTTTGTTGAAAATAAGCGAAACTTTAAAATGCCATAACTTTATTTTACATCCTGTTTTGATGAAATTTTCAGTGTTGTACTTGTTGATTTTTTTTCTTTTTATTCAAATCAAGTTTTTGTTGGGGTGGACTTGTCCTTTAAGCACCTGCACACGCGTCAACTCCAAGTTTTCGTATGCCCTCAGTCCAGTTCTCACGACTATTTTAGGAGTTGTATTGATCAACATTGTGTTGAAAACGACAAAAATAATGATAATAGAGATTTGGTCACGTGATACATATTCAATATATCAACATGAGTTCTCATAAGAATGGAAACGATGAATTTGCAGGACGGATATTTTGAGCACTCGACGGCGCATAGATAGTTGTCAGTTGTGATATTTAGCAGCAGTCTTCCAGAAAGATAATTCTCTTCACCATGTTGGCATATATCAATCGACGAGCATTCCATACATGTACTCTATCCCCCGGTGGTAGCGTCCGTAGTCACCATAGAAACCACAACCCAAAACAAAGTTGAGAAAATCAATGGACATAATTGCAGATAATTTCCTGTTAATTTTCGAAAGATGAATGTTGGCGGGTTTTTCTCCTTGACTAAACGTATTCATATCCAGGGGCGGTTGGATCTTTTAAGAGGGGGGGGGGGGGGGGGATAACGGTAACTGTGATCTTTTTTTTCTTTCCTCAATGGAATTACAGGGGTAATATAGAATGGAGTCCCACGACCAATATCCCTCTTTTTATGTTCTACTCTCTGTCCTGGTTTTCGTCTTTTTCTTACCTATTCCTGGACCATTTTCCTTCTTTTTCTCTTCTTCAAGAAATAATAGGGGTGGTTACCACTGCCCCCTTGTAGTGGCGCCCTGTATGTATCATGTTATTGCTCCTGACTAACATCGAACTCCTATACAGGCTAATGACCTTTCCATATCTACCCATCCCAGTATGCCCGATCGCTTAACACTTGTCGGTGATGGGGAAGGGGGGGGGGGGGGGGGGTTGCCCGTACTCTTCATAGTCCCACAATATTTTTTTCCCCGAATTTTTACTCACCATTTTTCACTTCCCCTTTTTTGTTATCATTCCCATTCGCCCTTTAGTGGCTATTTCTTTGTGATAATTTCTAATCGAAATAGAATTGTTTCCTTTTGAATAGTATTGTAATTGGAAAGGGCAGAGAAAATGAAAACTTGCCGACTGTAACCGAATGTTCCGTGTTAAAGCTCATGGGGATTAAAGAATGTTGTACGTGTTGCGAACATGCAGGCTTTATCGTGCTCAATGGCATTATGAGCCAACAAGTTTTAGGGGGCAAGAGTATGGCGGATGGATCATGGAGCAAAATTTCTAAAAGATGCGAGCGAGGGAAACGAGCAAGCAGAATATTTGAGCTATTGTTTTTTGCCTAAAATCTATATTTGGGGGATAGATTTTGACGTTATATTTCCACTACTCCTCTTCCCTTTCTTCCTCTTTATTTTATTTTTTTTTGCTTGGTCGTGAAACTTTTTCGGGGGAGTCGTGCTCCCCAAGCGACAGATGAAGCCAGTGATCTTGATAACATAATCATGCCAGAAAGAATGAAAAGCACAAATCATCTGCCATCTTCCTCCTTTAAAGTTATGCATCAAAGTACTCCAAGTATGTTAAGAGGTGATTATTTTGAATGTCTATCATGTAATTACCATAGTTACCAAGATGGTGCTGACACGCAATTTAAACCTGATATCATAACAAACATCCGATAGATCATGGAAGATTAAATCTTCAGGTATGATAATATTTCATGAATTTCGACGTCAGAGGGTCAGAGTTCATTTTGTAGTTCAAACCTATGTGAGCTAAAAACGCGCGCACCTTCCTCGCCAAGCTGGAGTGAAACTTGGTGGTGCTCGAGATGCTAATAACTAGTCAAACGCCTTGGCGGAGAGACCGCGATTAAGAAGCCCTTGATTCTTCACGTACTAGCACGATTCTTTTTCTAGAAATTGCTGCTAAAAGACCAAACTTAGCATAGAGAGAAAAGCTTGAATTCGGTTTCACTAGTACTTCTTTGTGTCATGGTTCAAAGGAAAGTGGAAAAAGTTAGAGGTAAGTGGTCCTACTTAATTACAGGTTGATTCTTAATTCCTTAAGTCTACGTGTATATTTTTATGAGAAGAGATAAATGTTTTGCTATTAATCGTGTTCGTTCAAGGCTGACTTTGGGGCACCAAGCCCCCTCTTCCCCTTTTCCGATGCCCACATTTAGTTCTAGGCTTCAATCGGATGGCACATGCATAACGTTGTTCTTAGTTGTCACCAATCGAATTTAGTAAATACTTTGATATGATTATCATTTTTTGGAAATTTATTATCTTTGTTCTGCATAATCATGAAATACTCTAGAATCAGGATGGCATATTCAGGGAAGTGGGAGTGAACTTCCGCTTCCTTGGTATATGAATTATTCAACTGAATTTGCATTTATTACCAAATATCAATGTCAGGTACAATTACAAGGAATAGTACATCAAATATGATCAAAGCATTTGGTAATTGGAGCTAACAGAATAGCAAGATGCTAATCGAGGTTCCCCAAATAATTTCATTATCATAGTTTAAACCATAAATTTAATTAACTCTCAATATTGTACATCAAATTCATTACTAATTCTACTTATTACTGTTGCAGAAAATTTCGATCATTTTCAGTGAACATATTTACACTATTTAAAAAAAATATCTGAATTATTCCCAAAATCATTATATAGAATTATTTGTTTTCAGGCAGTATTTTACCATACCAAATTAACTATAATCTTCCAGTAGCATAACTTTTAACGATTTGCTAAATATCTTACAACTGTGGGTGTTTCTAATATTACTTGGCAGACGATTCCATGAAGTAGGACCAGAAAATAAAATTGATTATTTTCCCAAATTGGTATTATTTTTGTCAAGATATAGTCGGAATATAGGATGAAAGGTGTTTTTTCTCTCGCTCTGCAATTGAATCGGCAGGGGAATTGGAGTTAGTTGGAACATTAGGCGGTTTCAAACCGCCTCGATCACAAGAATCCCCGTTAAATTACGAGAACTTTTTAAGGCTAAAAAATACCCGTTAATTATTCCTGCATTCACACCGCCCCGAAACACATCCTTCGGGATAAGTTCCCGAAGTTACGAGCATGCGCAGTGTGGTCTGATAAGCAGGCAAGGCGGGAGATTCAAAATCACTTGCCCAGCAGCCACCCACGCCGCCGCGCCCAACGACACGCTGGGATAAAAGTTCCCGTAATTTGCTTTCACATCGCCAAAATACCTGCGACCTTGGAAAAATCCCCACGAAAGTTCTCGTAATTTCGCCAAGTACCTACTATTTAGCGGGTATTTTCTTTCGGGGAAATTACGCGTAGTTTGCTTTCACATTACCAAAATACCTGGTATTTTCTGATCGGGGTAAATTTCCCGATCAGAGAATACCTGGAACTGGCGAACTTCGAGGCGGTCTGAAACCACCTATTAGGCGGTTTCAAACCGCCTCGATCACAAGAATCCCCGTTAAATTACGAGAACTTTTTAAGGCTAAAAAATACCCGTTAATTATTCCTGCATTCACACCGCCCCGAAACACATCCTTCGGGATAAGTTCCCGAAGTTACGAGCATGCGCAGTGTGGTTTGATAAGCAGGCAAGGCGGGAGATTCAAAATCTCTAGCCCAGCAGCCACCCACGCCGCCGCGCCCAACGACACGCTGGGATAAAAGTTCCCGTAATTTGCTTTCACATCGCCAAAATACCTGCGACCTTGGAAAAATCCCCACAAAAGTTCTCGTAATTTCGCCAAGTACCTACTATTTAGCGGGTATTTTCTTTCGGGGAGATTACGCGTAGTTTGCTTTCACATTACCAAAATACCTGGTATTTTCTGATCGGGGTAAATTTCCCGATCAGAGAATACCTGGAACTGGCGAACTTCGAGGCGGTCTGAAACCACCTATTGTTGACAAAAATGGCTGTAATATCCAAATAGATTTTATTCGAGAAACAATCAATATATCAGCTTAAACCATAAGGGCTTCAAATGCACCCCATATTGATGGTTACTGAAAAAAAAATCCGCCTTGAACAAGACCACGGCAAGCGTTCCAACTTACCTCATACACGGGGTAAGTTGGAACATGGTATGGAGTAAGTTGGAACACTTCATGGTCAATTAAGAATTATACTAAAACTACTTACAACTGTAATATCACATGGTTTTAGCTTATCTTATTGGCTTAAGTTCAAAATATTGATGGTGGTATTCTGATTTGTTGAACTAGTTTGTTTTCTATTATACAGCCACTCACGCAAGCCGACTATGTAGTAGAATTTATTTTGTAGCTTGGTACAAGAGTCTTTTATACCCCCCAACCAGCCAACTTTATCTATAAACTTCTCAGAACTTTTTCTGAAAGAAAAAAAAATACTAAAAAGGTGAAAAATTAAAATTGCTTTCTAACTTCACCAGGCTTGTTGCACATGTGTTATTTGTTGTCAGTAATAGGGTGGATGGTTGTTTATAGTGGCAATAAATCGAGGGCAGTATTGCATACATTTATTCATAGACGTTAAAGAAAATTGCAGTGTTTCAACTTACCCCCAACCCCAATCTAGCCTAACGTCATTTCGGAATTAGAGGTACCCCATCTCCCTATATCTGATCTACTGATTATCGTTATGACTCTAGCATCCTCACCCATAGTCAAAACGTTTAGAACTGATTAATAATGCATAATACGATGCGATGTAAAATATTGAATACTAATATACTTTTGTTTCACCACCTGATCTAAACAGATACTTAAACAGTACCCCCCCCAAAAAAAACATTTCGTCAAATAAGCAAATTATCATGGGTTTCATATTTCAAACCTGGAAATTCCCGCACAACTGAAAAACTGTTATATCTTTCTGATGCGGTCTAATTTTCTCCTGGCATGAAGCAACGTGGATCTTTATCAGGAACGAAGAAAATTACGAGATTTACTGGAGTTGGTTCATAAGAATCAAATCACAGCATGGAGCGAGAAGACGGCAAACTTGGAGATCTGGTTGTCGCTAGAAAGACGCATGGATGGCGAGGTGTTATCATACAGTTTCCAAGTTCTCAATTACCATGGAAACCGATGTATCACCATGAAATCTTCAGATGGATACTTGGTGTGATTATCTTGCTTATGATGTCGTCCCCCTCTGAACAAGGTAAGAAAATGGTCATGAATATTTTTACGGTTTGAAATTTTTTTTTTTTTTATTGAAATATATTTATTCAGGAAAAACACAAGATCAGTATAAAAACACTGTTTTACATCAAGGTCCTAAAAAGGTTAAAAAGTTAAATCAAATTCTAAGCTGATATAAGAATACGACCAGCTGCATATATATATATGATAAGCTAAAAAAATAATGACAATGGCAGTTCGTATTACGCAATTTTATTGAGAATCAGTATTTACAAGTCAAAATGAGAAAGAAAAGAGAAACCATGAACCATTAGCAAACCTCGTGATCCATTTAAAGAGTAGGCCTACACACTACGCACCCATCCATCCATCCACCCTATCACCCAAAACACATTCACCCACAGTTAATCACAATCAATCACAATCAGTCAACCACACCAAGATTAATTCAAACACTCTAAAACAATCAAGGTAGACAGATCACCCTGCAACAACACATAAATAAAAACAATCAATCCTTGCTTTTGTATTTTTTCTTATGCAAATGTGAGAGAAATTAATTAGAAATATTGATATCAAATTCATCTCCATTTTCACACGTCCAGAGGGTGAAGTCAAATTAACAACCAGTGAGATTAAACGTTGGGTAATTTATGGCTCGTTCACAAATATTAAGAACTAAAACGTAAGCCAAACGAATATCGTAAGATCTTCCTCTCAAGAAGACTGTATTAAACAAGCGGTCGCAGCTTGGTGGATGGTCTTATCCAAGATGTTTTTGACGTCGTACGAACATCGCAAAAGAACTCCGAAAGATTTTTTAGGGCCAAAGAAGAAGAAGAAGGAGGAGGAAGTAGAAAGAGGAGACATAGAAGAAGAGGATATATACATAGAAAGAAATAAGAAGAAAATGGAGACAGAAACGAGTGGTAGAAGGGTGAACGGGGTAGAGGAAGAGAAAACGATGGCGAAAGCAAGAAAAAGAAGGAGAATAAGCAGGAGGTGGAGAAAGGGGAGGAAGAAAAGAATGCAAAATATGAGAAAATCAAGAAAAAAAAATAAAATAAGATGAAGCTTTATAGACAAAAGAAGGGCAGAACCAAAATCAAAAAGGGCCAAAAAAATCGAAGAGCTAGTAAAAGAGACTAAGTGTAAAAATGAAATGAAAGACAGTGGAACAAGTAAGCCTCGAAAACGTGAAAATGACCGTCCGTCGAACAGGTGCCGGTCAGGATAAGTTTCGAAATGCAAACATTTTACAAGAAAATGGTGTTCAAATTTGTCCAAAAGATTGAGTGTGTTGGTAATCCATTTGACAAAGAGATTATATTTCTAATGAGATTTAGGGAAGCAACTCAAAGTGGTTCGTAAAATTATAGGCGACTCCTATACTTGATAGAAGTCACAATGATATTTACCTGTGAAAACGTAAATAAACCCTCAAACATAATATCAAGAAAAGCAAAAGGAAAATAGAGAAGTGGACAATTCGAGAAAATTGACAATGGAATAAACACTTGGAATGCACAAATCGCACTCACATGGATATAAAGAACAAAAGTGAGAAGAAACGAAACTAATAAAAAAACCCCACATGAATATAGATTCGAAAATGAAATAAAATACGCTTCGCGATTTACCTCCCTTTGTTTTCAGGTGTTTCTTGGAGGTATTATTTTTTATCCTCTTTCTCATCCTTTGTGAAAAGCCAAACAGACACAGAGACAAATGATCTGTAATCGATAAAAATGCTACGTAATGAGCACATTATAGATATAATATTAATCATGTTAATTATATACAGGTATTAGAGCACGAATAAATATATATATGCTCTTTTAACATTTTTAACTCATGACTCTCGTCGAATCAGTGGTTCAAATATTTGAATTTTTAATCTTTACTTGTGTTCGGCCATCACGTCCATGACACCATGGCTTGCCTGGGAACGTTTCATCAATTTTTTCGACCGACAAGTTGTCAGATCTGACAACTTTCCTTGAATCTAATTGGTTTAGAGGTACTGTTACCATAGTTACTGTCGGATAAAATGGGACTTGTCTGATAAAACGTCCGACAAGTCATTTCATGAAAAGCTCCCCAGATTCCAAGCGTGCTGCATAAAATGAACCTCGTGTTACTTGCGGGTTCTCGAAATCCTAAAAAAATGAGACTAAAATGATTGCAATTCTTGGCGGGATGAATGTTAATCTTGCCCACGCTCCATCCATCATACTTTGGAAGGCGCCAAGAGGATAGGTGAGGGGGAGGGCAAGGTCATTACCACTGACATAGAGAGACAGAGAGGTAAAGGGAGGAGGGGGGGGGGGGGGAGCTGTTATGGTTCAGGTGATACCTTGCATGAACCCAGTCGAATTTTGGTCATGGTTATTGTAACCATGCAGGGAGTTGCAGTAACTCCTTGCTGTAACTCTGACGTGGCAGTCACACCAACTACCCCTACCCCTACCACATTCTCTCCGATACCTCAAAGTTCGAAATACTAGTAATATAATCGTTTGGGACTATCGGGAATAGGTTTCCTAGGTGTGGCTACCCCATTCATCTTGCCTAAGTGAGTGCTTTGTTTTAGAATAAACAATTGGATATTTCGTATTGCTTTCTTTGAATACGGGACGATAGAAGGCTCATTTTCATATCCGAATTTCCAGCAGTACTTTATGAATATCATTATGACTTAATGACCCTATGATTTTTTATATTCATTATATTGTTTAAAGACTTGTATTTCCTCCAGCGAACTACCGTAAAGATAGTATTTGTTCTTATTTTTTTATACGCACTGTATATTCATCATGCTTTGGTGTATATTGCAATATACATTAATTTTAGATGCAACCAAAATGATGATTACGTTTAGGATTTTTGCTATGCAGGTGTCTCGGGATGAACGTCTGTAAAGAAAGTTTTATACTTTACCATATTTTTAGGGATATTATTACCCTCTTTCCGAGCCAGACATTGATTTAGAATGTGAACTTGTAGAGGCAGATATATATAGGCAAATTATCGATCCATTACCATGCTGAACGAATCGTGCTATAATAGTATAAGATACCAAACATTCATAAAACAAATGATATCAGGTAATTGGTTATTTTTTGGCAAAATATCATACACAAAATAATATTTTCTTTTTCATGGGGATTTCCAGACGAAATCAGGATGAATTCAGTTGATCCACCATTGCTCGAGATTTATTGTAGACCTTACCCTAGCTCGGGATTTACAAATCCTTTCATTCCTAAGCTTTGGAACGTGCCTGAGCCGTTGCGCTAACCCGTGGGGGTTTGTAAACGCATGGTAACTGGTACATGCCAATGACCCCCGCCATGCCCGTTGCCATGGTAATGGGACGCTGTATGTAGGATGGTGTGTTTAGGAAGGAGGAAGGTTGAACAGGTTGGTTGATGGGACATGATTTACGACTTACGCACCCCTAGGTCAAAATATGTTTTGGGATGGCATATTTTAATGTTTATTGTCCAATTAAAGGCCTTGTCTTCTAAATTAACTCATTCTAACATATTTCTATGGCGTATTTAGAATACGAAACTCCCTTACGTATAAATAATAAACGGTGTTGGTATACAAATATGTGAGATACCAATGTCTGGCACATAATCTATATTATTTTAATATAAATTACTGATTATTCGAAATTTGGTATCATAAAATGCTAACGAAAAAGATCGCGTTGGTCGTAATCGGCTCCCGATTTTCGTCACTTTTGCTGAAAATTTGCTTATCTATAATTTGCCATATTCATTATTATACAACCCATTTTGATGACATTCCCAGTGATGTAGGCCTATATCACATGTTTTTTTTTTGTTCCTGTTTTGTATTCGAAAGATTATCCTTTAAGAAACTCTTCTTCTTGAAGAATGATCCAAAAATTTGATAAATATGTTCTGTCATCAAGTTATGGCACTGATTTATAGCTAAAACGAAATTCAGTCTACTAGTGGCAGAGTAGTCCAGTACAGTAGTTGATTTCGAACACTCGACATTTGTAAATTAAAGTACAAGTCCACCCTAAAAAAAGTTGATTTGAATAAAAAGAAAAAAAATCCAACCAGCATACCACTCAGGGGCCGCGGAACGGTTTTCAAAGTGGGGGGGGGGGGGGGGGCTGACCATGCTAAAAATCACAATCATATGGTCAATTTTACGTTTTTGTACACGGTTTTGGAAAAAAGTGGGGGAAGGGGTTTAAGCCCCCCAGCCCCCCCCCCGGTTCCGCGGCCCCTGCCACTGAGTATTTTATCAAAATCGGATGTAAAATAAGAAAGTTACGACATTTCAAAGTTTAAAAAAACAACAACTATATACATGTATACATCCTGGTGGGTGTTTAATAAGGCTGTTCGTAAAGTTACGAACGACTTTACGCAAGACTGGAACATGTTCTCAGGTCATAACTCAATTACATATGGATATCACATAGCACAAAAAAGGAGCACCAGTCGTGCGTAGAGCCATTCGTATCTTACGAACAGCTTTATGAAACACCCTTAGGTCGGTATGCAAATGAGACTGACGACGTCACCCACTCACACTATTTCTTTTGTATTTTCTTATATGAAATGAAATATTCTAATTGTCCCAATTTTCAAGTGAATTCCTCCATGAAGCTGTGGAATTAGCATTGTTTAGTAATATATGGTTCAGTCAAATTTGTCCTTATTGTCAAATATGTAAAAAATGAAATATTGTAAAATTACAACAATTAAACGAAATAGTGAGTGGAGGTCATCATCGACATTTACATGTTACATAATTTTGTATTACTCTTTGGGAAAAATAAGCGAAACTTTAAAATGTCATAACTTTCTTAGTTTTCCAATAGATTTCAATGAAATTTTCAACGCTATGCTAGTTTGACTTTCTGTATTTATCCAAATCAACATTTTTCCGGAATGGACTTGACCGTTACGTTACTTACCACTTAATAAAGTGGCGTAAATCCCTAGCAAGAATGGGCTGGGAGTGGAGATGATAGCAACATTGACCTGAAATAGACGGGGGCATCCAAAACGCATATCTCAATCAAACTTTTGCCTACTAAGGCATCAGACCTTGAAGCTGATGTGACCAATTGCATGTGAAATTGTGTGAGAAAGCAAAACGAGCGTACATATTTTCACTATAAGAGTGCATGGTGCATGGGTGGTCGCGATGATGAGATGAAGCTACATTTTAAATGTAATTTAACCCTAAATAGACTTGGCTATTTTGATGCCTAAGAAGCCGGCCGTCGATCGCCCGATCGCGACGACACTTGGCACGTGCGTTACCCATGGCATTATCTACAAAACTACTAGATCAAATTCTGCGAAAAATCTCATTGGTAATTGATTATGCTAATTTATGCGTAAAATCAAAATCTGCTTTAATTAACTAAATAATGCCCCTAAAATGCTTTTTTTTAGTACACAGACACTTTATATGAATCTGATGAAATCAAAATCACATTTATTTTCTTATGTATGTTATTATTTTCTAAATTTCTTATGTATTTCTCTGTTTTTCGACTTCGCGGTCAAAAAATTTCGCGTGGCGGACTTATCACGAAAAATGTCGAGGGGGGGGGGGGGGCTGAATCAGTCCCCCAGTCTTTTTAGGGTTAAACTGATACTTTCGCTACACTGGTTTGCTTGCATACGAACACGTCTAATGCATGAACTACAAGTTCAACGTGTTCAAGTTAACCTCAATATTGACCGTGTGTTATAAATACATAGTCTTAAAATGTGCTTTTACAGATTAATACTACAGAGAATAAAATGAGCTATAATTGTATTTGTATTGAAAATCTAAAATGTTTTGAGAGGAAAAGTAATTGTTTTGCTACTTGGTAAAATAATTATTGCAGTATAATTGTATTGAGTACTTAATTACTATAATATTCAAGTGCATGGATATATATCACTAGACTGCACTAGCATCATGGGTCAGGAAACTGGCCAGGTATGAGTAGTTGAGAACTCGAGATGGCGCTATTGGTTCGTATCTGCTTTAAAAATGTTGTGTAAAAAATGCACCACTTTTAACCAACCCTGGTAAACATACTATTGGTTAAAATATGTCCAAATTGGGTAATAAATTTACTCATTTGGATAACAATTCCCCAGAATATATATATATTTTACCAACATACATTACCCAACACAGTGGATAGTATGTTGCCCAACATTTTAAGTGTGTAAAAATTCTTTGAAAATTATTTTTGCCCAATTGATCGTGGGCCCGGCAGCCACCGTGCAGCACCAGATCGACGTTGCTCTCTCCCCTAAATCACTGAACTTCAAACAGTGTAGCAACAATTCCCATCTTTTAACGTCTTTTGGTATGCCCCCGGTTGTGAGGCAGTCGCTCTACCAACTGAGCCAACACACCGAGTAATATTGAGGGATATCGTCTTCAGCTTTGAGTTGAATTTGCATGGAAATTATTATGGTTTTACGATATATTAAATGACTCCAAACCTATTCTAAACACAATTGCTGATTGGATGTCATTTGTCTCAATGAGTATTCATGGACAATGGATTGTTATTTGGTTTACTAACATATTTTCAAGTTTTAATAATAATTATTAGCGGAATTTTCTTTTTCAAAAGAAATGTGGAATGTTCATATACAAAATGTAGCCAATAATACGGGTCGAAAATTTAAACAATTGAAAACATCATCACTGTTTCAGTTCCTGATTTCATTTTTTAAATGAACCTTACAGGCTAATTGATAAAATTTAAGCTCCATCATATCGAAGGTAGGAAAGTAATGTTTCAATGATATTGAATCAACAACAGTACTCTGCCACAAAATTGTGAGGTGCTTTAGCAGAAAGAGACTCCGACACTTTGGCTTGATTGAAGGACGTTTGAAATGTTATGTTATTGTAAAAACAGGGTCCTATTGAGATTTTCCAGGCTAAAGGTGAAATCTATTGTGTCCCGTCACAACAGGCTGTCTGAGGTATACCTACAAAGCAGATTAAGTTTCCTCCTAACCTAGAAATATCAAATAGATTTAAAAACAAGAATGTGCTATGCCCGATTTCAGTTATACCTCAGTTGCTATATGGCGGCCGTACGGCGAGTAAAAAACAGCCCTTTTAATATTTATTTTTGTACCAGCAACAAATGTAGGTTGTTTGAATATAAATGAATAAAACGGCTGTTTCGACTCGCCATACGGCCGCCGTAGAGTAAATGTGACAGGCATTACATTCACAAACTCTTACTTGTAGTCTTTTAATGTCGAGTTCTAAATGATGGGAAACTTATTATCAATCAATGAAAATAATTTTTTATTACAAGAAAATGAAAATAATCTTAAAATAGAAGAAAAATATCGAGAAATAAATGGTATTTTCATCATGTTCATGGTGATTAAATGGACCAGAGGAAAAAAAATGGCCCTTTGTATATACATGAGCGGGTAAACATAAACGCACTCCATCTTCATGTTTTTCATATTCAGAATGAATAATTAGGCTCTATTGCAGCGGGACAAGGAAGTGTTAGTGGAATACAATGAACTATATCATGATTTTCACAAGGGTTACTTAAAATTCTTAAGTTTGTTTGTATTTATTTCCATATATTAAAACAAATTATAAACATAATCAAATTACAAGAAGAAAAAGACAAAAAAAATCGTCAAATGAAATATGGAGGATTGCCCATTTCAGCGGTATTAACATAATGCCGCTGTTCTTCCATGGGGTCCCTTAAGTGATGAATATGATAATAAATTTGATTTTGTGAATAACAATATTTCTTAATCAAATGATAATTCTTGTATCCTACCAGCTGGCTGTTCATCTCCACATCTTGCCACACCATCGGGGAACTACAGCGACGGGGATAATGTTACCTTCTCCTGCACAAACCAAACCTCACAACCTCCTCTAGAAACCATCGTATGCCGCGATGGAACATGGGAACCTACTTTCGAATGCTTCGGTAGGAATTTAATTTTTTGTATTGTACGTTCATCTTCTTTAAGTACGGTGTAAAAAAGAACTAATGATAAAACTCGGAAGAGCTTTTCTCATTTGAATTTAGAAATCATTTGAAAGGAAGTGCATTAATCATTACATGAATATTTAAGACTGCAGAGTAGAATGACAGAGAGAGAGAGAAGGGGGAGGTGCAAACAAGGAATGGTTTGTAGGACAAAGTAGTATAATAATGATAGAGATTTGATTTTCAGACATAACAATGAAAATTGCGAATCTGGCTCTGTGTAATTTGAAGTGGCATAAGATTTTTTTTGGCATCGGCATGGGATCATGCCGGTAGGATGCGAAAGATATTGTATGTTTGATTTTGCCAGCGCCATAATGTGGCTGCGATGAATGCAAGGAATGCTCCCCAGGGAGTGGAAATTGTGCACGTTTCTTGCTTGATTGAAATGAATCCAATGACCGGGGTAATAATATGCTGTAACGCGCTTTGGGCCACTCTGGGAAAAGCACTTTATAAAAATTGGCTATTATTATTATTATCAGGAAACTATGATAAAAATATGACAACCCCTGGATTGCGAGTTTGCCAAAAAGGTACAACATTTTAGGGAAATTAACAAACCTGTAAACTCTTTGAAAGTTGTCCTTATTATTTTCAACCGAAGGATAATTTACTATATTAGCTGCTCAAATCCTATTTTAATATGGCAGATATTCTGCCGTTGTGATTGGATTATTTATATTCCCTTACAAAAAATAAGACATTTCGGAAGTAAAAGTTTGTGAAGATGTCATCAATGAAAATTAGAGATGCACCGACAATTATCTTCCATCTCAGCAATAGAAACAATTGATTTGTTAATAACTGACTTGCCAATGGTAATGTTCAGTATCAATATGTAGCACTGAAGCTTTATTGTTTTTTATCGTCTTCCGTGTACCACGAGTACTGACAAGTTTTATTCATTTTGATTTTTTTTTTGCAGAAGTACAAACTGACGTTGTCATTGAGTTTGTAAGCTTTGTCTCCGATCAAACTAGTCAGCCACCCAAAGATTTAGTTCTTGGTACCATTAGAGATATTGAACCAGAAAGGGGGACAACAATATCAAGTAAAACAGAAAGCGAATCAAGTCTAGAAACTGAATTGAATGCTGCATTTCAAACATATACTGTAACAGAAGTCCATTCTCAAACTCCTCCATCCACATCACCTACAACTATCGTAACTGACATTGCCAGATCATCTCATATTCAAGAAGTCTTATCGAATGAAATGGACTCGCAACAAATAACTACAGATGAAACATTGGGAATACGAGACATCACACTTGCTACTGACGTTACCACTGAGTTTGTGAGCATTGTATCAGATCAAACAAGTCAACCAACCAAAGATTCAGTTCATGGTGCCATCGGAGATATAAATGCTGAAAGGGGGACAAGTATACCAAGTAACACAAAAAGCAAGTCAAGTCTAGAAACTGATTGGGACTCTAAATTTCAAGCTATTACAATGTCTTCTAGTGATGATAATGCAAGAATTAATACAGAAAGGTCAACCACTAAAAAACAAGATGAACTGAGAACGAGAACTGATACCACTTTAGCCACTGAAATCTTTACTGCCCTCTCAACCCAGATTCCATTTTCCAGTAGATCAGACGATCTCAGCTTTGGGGTCAACAATGTAACAAACGAAGAATCGGATGAAAAAATGACAGTCAGTTCTGAATTAACAACTGAACCTCGTCCGCAATGGTCTTCATCTACTCCACTTGGATCGATGCAAGAGACGACAGATATCGTCACCGGAATCGCCAGACCAACTCAAATTCAAGAAGCTGTGTCGACTGAAATCGATATCCAACAAAGAACCGCAGATGATATATTGGGAATACAAGACATCACTCTTCCAACTGAAGTTGTCACTGAGTCTGTGAGCATTGTTTCAGATCAAACTAGTCAACCAACAAGAGATTCTGTTCATGGTTCCATCGGAGATATAAATGCTGAAAGGCAGACAACTATACCAAGTAACACAAAAAGCGAATCAAGTCTAGAAACTGATTGGGACTCTGAATTTCAAGTTACTACAATGTCTTTTAGTGCGGATAATGCAAGAATTAATACAGAAAGGGCAACCACTGAAAAACAAGATGCACTAAGAACGAGAACAGATATGACTTTAGCCACTGAAATCGTTACTGCCGTCTCAACCCAGATTCCATTGTCCAGCAGATCAGACGATCTCAGCTTTGTAGACAACAATGTAACAAACGAAGAATCGGATGAAAAAATGGCAGTCAGTTCTGAATTAACAACTGAACCTCGTCCGCAATGGTCTTCATCTACCCCAGTTGGATCGATGCAAGAGACGACAGATATCGTCACCGGAATCGCCAGACCAACTCAAATTCAAGAAGTTGTGTTGACTGAAATCGATATCCAACAAAGAACCGCAGATGATACATTGGGAATACAAGACATCACTCTTCCAACTGACGTTGTCACTGAGTCTGTGAGCATTGTTTCAGATCAAACTAGTCAACCAACAAGAGATTCTGTTCATGGTTCCATCGGAGATATAAATACTGAAAGGCAGACAACTATACCAAGTAACACAAAAAGCGAATTAAGTCTAGAAACTGATTGGGACTCTGAATTTCAAGTTACTACAATGTCTTTTAGTGTGGATAATGCAAGAAGTAATACAGAAAAGGCAACCACTGAAAAACAAGATGCACTAAGAACGAGAACTGATATGACTTTAGCCACTGAAATCGTTACTGCCGTCTCAACCCAGATTCCATTGTCCAGCAGATCAGACGATCTCAGCTTTGTAGACAACAATGTAACAAACGAAGAATCAGATGAAAAAATGGCAGTCAGTTCTGAATTAACAACTGAACCTCGTCCGCAATGGTCTTCATCTACTCCACTTGGATCGATGCAAGAGGTGAAAGATATCGTCACCGAAATCGCCAGACAAACTCAAATTCAAGAGGTTGTGTCGACCGAAATCGATATTCAACAAAGAACCGCAGATGATACATTGGGAATACAAGACATCACTCTTTCTACTGACGTTGACACTGAGTTTGTGAGCAATATTTCAAATCAAACTAGTCAACCAACCAAATATTCACCAGTTGATGGTACCGTGGGAGATAATATAGGAGAAAGGTGGACAACTATACCAAGTAAAACAGAAAGCGAAGTAGGTCTTGAAACTGAATTCAATGCTGGATTTCAAACATATACTGTAACAGAAGTCCATTCTCAAACTCCTCCATCCACATCACTTACAACTATCGTAACTGATATTGCCAGATCATCTCATATTCAAGAAGTCTTATCGACTGAAATGGACTCGCAACAAATAACTACAGATGATGTATTGGGAATACGAGACATCACACTTCCTACTGACGTTGTCACTGAGTTTGTGAACATTGTTTCAGATCAAACTAGTCAACCAGCAAAAGATTCAGTTCATGGTACCATCGGAGATGATATAGCAGAAAGTGGGACAACTAGACCAAGTAAAACAGAAAGCGAATCAAGTATAGTATATGTATGGTACACACAAATTCAAGAATATACTGTAACAGACGTCCATTCTCGAACCCCACCATCCACATCACCTACAACTATCGTAGCTGATATTGCCAGATCATCTCATATTCAAGAAGTCTTATCGACTGAAATAGATTCGCAACAAATAACTACACATGAAAAATTGGGAATACAAGACATCACACTTCCTACTGACGTTGACACTGAGTTTGTGAGCATTGTTTCAGATCAAAATAGTCAACCAACCAAAGATTCAGTTCATGGTGCCATCGGAGATATAAATGCTGAAAGGGGGACAACTATACCAAGTAACGTAAAAAGCGAATCAAGTCTAGAAACTGATTGGGACTCTGAAATTCAAGCTACTACAATGTCTTCTAGTGAGGATAATGCAAGCATTAATACAGAAAGGTCAACCACTGAAAAGCAAGAAAAACTAAGAACGAGAACTGATACGACTTTAGCCACTGAAATATTTACTGCCGTCTCAACCCAGATTCCATTGTCCAGCACATTAGACGATCTCAGCGTTGTGGACGACAATGTAACAAACGAAGAATCGGATGAAAAAATGGCAGTCAGTTCTGAATTAACAACTGAACCTCGCCCGCAATGGTCTTCATCTACTCCAATTGGATCGATGCAAGAGACGACAGATATCGTCACCGAAGTCGCCAGACTAACTCGAATTCAGGAAGTTGTGTCGACTGAAATCGATATCCAACAAAGAACCCCAGAAGATACATTGGGAATACAAGACATCGTACTTCCAACTGATGTTGATAGTGAGTTTTTGTCCACTTTTTCCGATCAAACTAGTCAACCAGCAAAAGATTCAGTTCATGGTACCATCGGAGATGATCTAGCAGAAAGAGGGACAACTATACCAAGTAAAACAGAGAGCGAATTGAGTCTAGGAACTGAATGGGACACTGAATATCAAACATATACTGTAACGGAAGTCCTATCCCCAACGCCATCTTCCACATCACCTCCAACTAACATCATGTCCACTGCAATCGATGGTGATCTGAGGAGCACTGACCAACCCCAAGATCTTATATCTTCATATCTAGGAACAGAACAAGCTACTGAGATGCTTACTAGTGAGGATAATGTAAGAGATAAGGCACAGCAGGTAACGACTGTACAACAAACTACACTTAGATCGGGACGTCATACGACTTTGGCCACTGAAAATTTTACTGGCGTCTCAACGCATAATCTGATGACGAGCAGATCAGATGATTCAAGCTTGGTGGACATTAAAATGACCGACGTAGAATTTGATGAAAAAACGGCTTTCATTTCTGAATTAACAACGGAAGTTCGGCCGGAATGGTCTTCATCTACACCAATTGGATCAATGCGAAGGACGACAGACATCGTCACAGAAATTAAAAGACCAACTCATATTCAAGAATTCATATCGTCTGAAATGGACTCACAACAAATAACTACAGATAAAGCATTGGGAATGAAAGACGCCACACTTCCTACTGACGTTACCATTGAGTTTGTGAGCATTGTTTTAGATCAAACGAGTCAACCAACCAAAGATTCACCAGTGGGTGGTACCATCGGAGATAATATAGCAGACAGGGGGACAACTACCCAGACTAAAACAGATAGCGAAATAAGTCTAGGGACTGAATGGGACATTGAATTTGAAACATATACTGTAACAGATGTCCAATCTTCAAAGCCATCTTCTACATCACCTAAAACTATTGTCACTGATATTGCCAGACCAACTCATATTCAAGAACTCGTATCGACTGAAATGGACTCACAACAAATAACTACAGATGAAGCATTGGGAATACAAGACATCACTGACAGCATTTCAGCTGCGATCGACGGAGATCCGAAGAGCACTGACCAGTCCTCTGATATAAAATCTAGTTTTCTAGGAACAGAAACACCTCTAACAACGCCTACTACTGAGGGAAAACCTGACACTAAGACAGAGGGGGTATTGACAGAAATCCCCGATACACCAACATCGGAGGGAGATGGAGACTTAACTACTGAAATCATAACAGGTATCTCTACCCAGATCATCATGACAAGCAAATCAGATGACTTGAATCTATGGGATGCAACAACGCCTTTGATCTCCAAATCATCTACAAACACGGGTACTGATTTACCTACATTTAGTTTCGAGGCGATAGTTACGGAAAAGTCAGATATTGTAAGTGACAGTCTCGAAATAACTGAAACAGAAAAAGGAATTTCCCAAGAAATGGACTTCGAAAGCGAAGCCACAGACAAGCCATTTCAGATGACTGAGGCAACATACTCTACCCTCTCTGTCACACACGATTTGGCTTCTATTTTAGAGAGAACATTAGGACATACCAAGAAACAACATTTTGAACATACATTCCCAATTGGAACGCCTACCGACAGAAGCGTAACAGAAGACGAGTGGTATACTGAAACCATTACGTACAGCCTCGAAGGAAAAGAATCGTCGAGGGACAGGGGCCAAACACTAGTTCCAACAGAGACAGGCACAACTGCTGTAGCTACTGACAAGCAGTTTATACTCACTGCACATGATGATTCGACGGCTTTAGATAGGAAGGATAGTGTCACATTCACGCAAGAGACAGAACAGACTACTTTAACTGGAAAGTTCGTAAGTGAAGCTGCAGCTGAAACAACAGAATCGATGGCGAGAGATGTCACTCTCATTGACTCAATGGATACAATAACATCTGATGTTTCTGAGTTTTCTGCACTCGTGGATGATGCAACATCTGTGCGAGTAGTAACAGATGAAGTCAGAACACCGACTTACGATGACGTAGAAGTGACTTATCAGCAGAAGTCGACTTCCGAAATCACTGAACATCATCCAGAGACCACGGATATTTCCCAAAAGGAAACAGGAACTATGGTTATATCAGAACTTGTATCTAGCATTTTAAGCGAGGCACCAAGCATTTCGACAAATGCTGATACTGTAAGTGAACGTATGTTTAAAGCAACTCGCCCAACTAACGATGTAACCACTATTTCCGAGAATGACTCTAGAACAGACATTTTCCTTATAGAAATGGGTAATACAGAGCCAATATCATACGCCTCAACAAATTTTATTGATTCAACAGTCACTACTGAATTTGAAACGGCTATAGTGACCCTAGTAGACTTTGATACGCTACAGAAACGAACATCAACAACAAGCATGGATCGTCAGTCAGACAGGGTAACCCCAAAAATGTATGGAACAACGTTTCAGAAAGTAACCGCTAAAGACCCTTTAATTGAATCGTCTGAGACAGTAGAAACAACTTCTGAATTTGAAACGACATTCAAAACTGAATTAGGTGGAACCGATTTGATGACTACCATTGTTTATCCAGAAAGACCCTCTACACTAAGCACAATAAGGAAGGACACACAAGAAACAGTGAGTACAGCTCAAACAACCGATGATCTTATTTCAGACATTGGTAGTTCATATAGTACGATGCTTAAAACCAGACCTCCGACTTCTGGTGAGGATCTACATTCAACTGCAGGATTTGAAGAAGGGAAAACGACTTCAATGTTTTCTGAAGCGGAAACCGTCAGTAAAACCGAGCTCAACGATCCAACACGACGAGGTTCAACAGATCCAGTTACGCCAAAGTATCCAACTATGCTTAGTCCGTCTGTTTCAGATGAATTCATATCTGTTACGTTAGACATAACTACAGGGCACATCATCGACGATTTAGATGAGGAAATAACATCAGAATCATGGAATGTTGTTGATATTTCTTCATCGGCACCCATTGAGAATCCATACCCTCCACTGCGAACAACTGAGGAAAGAGCAGATGGGAAAACGACTTCAATACTTTCTGAAACGGAAATCGTCACCAAAACCGAACCCATCGCTACAACACAAGGAACTACATCGGATTCATTTACATCACAGTCTCAAACTATTTTTAGTCCTTCTGTTTCGGATGAATTAGTATCTGTTACGTTAGACATAGTAGAGCACATCATCGACGATTTAGATGAGGAACTAACTACAGAATCGTGGCATGGCACTGGCATTATCTCAGCGACACATGCTGATAATTCATCTTCCACATTGCAAACTGAGGAAAAAGCAGATGGAACGACTTCAGTTCTTTTTGAGGCGGAAACTGTCGTCACCAAAACCGAACCCATCGCTCCAACACAAGGAAGTACATCTGATTCAGTTACGTCGCAGTCTCAAACTATTTTTAGTCCGTCTGTTTCAAATGAATTAATATATGTTACGCCTACAATAGACACAGCTAAAGGGGACATCACAGACGATTTAGGCGATGACATAACTAAAGAAATTTGGCATGGCACTGAATTTACTACAGCAACACCCACTGAGAATTCACATCCCCTAACTGAAGGGAGAGCGATTCCTTCATCTTCTGATGTATCTGATGTCATAACTCGTATTGTAAAAGAAGAAATAACAGAAGGGGTAACAACTGTGGTTCCTTCAACTGAGGATATTATAACAGCCTCTTCAAGTAACACAACGCCCACTAATGTAATGGCTCCTTTTACTACGACACCAACGAGAGCTGAAATATCTTCATCTCAGGAAACTCCTGTTGTTCACACATCCGAGGTCCGCACCTATATACCCAGCGATGACGAGGAGAAAACAGGTACATCCACAACCGAAGATAGAACATATCCGAATACATTATCCACTGAGGGTATAACTGCTGCCCCAATTACTCAAGAAATACACACCGTAAGTGAGGCTACAGTAAGGCCTCACCGAAGTACCACAGCCGAAGCAAGCACATATGCATCAACGACTGTAATGTCTACACCCTCTCCAAAATTTCAAACCACATCAAGACTCGTTTCAACATCACCTGCCTTTGGATTTTATACAACCAAATCGTCTAGTCATGCTAGTAGTACAACGGAAGCAGGCTTCAAAACTACGATGACTACACCTTCAAGACTCCCTTCCACGAGAGATACTTCATTTGCGCAAACTGATCTGAAATCCGATTCACCTACAATTACCAGAAGTAAGTTCTTTTCCATATTTTAGTTTCTCGTAGTTTTTATCATCATGCACATTTGATACAGGAACAAGATACTGCAGAATTATGATGAAGAATTTTCAAGCATAAACATGTATTTTATTGGATAGATGAAGAATAAGATCGAAGCGATGAAAAATGTAGACATGACTCTGGCCACACGGTGATCTCCTTTACTGCATCTAAAGTGTTGGAAAAGATATGATGCTCACTTGATTTTCAATGCTCAATTTAACTTTAAATATGCATTTTCTGCAATTCATAACATTGGTAATATGACATTTTGTAATTATTCGTATTTGCAATTCTGTAGAATCTTGGTGTGATGTGAAATGCCAAGGACCGAATGAAGTTTGCATACATTCTGATGAAGGCTACTCCTGTAGATGTATTGATGGTCATGAACGGGTGAATGACGTCTGCAGTGGTAAGCGAAGATATAGTGCTGTTACATTTGCTTTGCTTTACGTGTCATGCTAACTCAAGCTGTGAGTAGATTTAATTAGTCGTGTTAGTGATGGTCATGAAGTCTTTGGGCTTCTTTCTCTTTTCTGTCAAAAAATAGAGAAACAAAATAAAACAAGAATAGAAACAAGAATAGAAATCTTATTAAGTTTGGAGACTTCCCAAGTAGTATAAGCAATACGGTTTTCTCTATAGATAACAGTTTTGCTTCCTCAAAGAAATCATTATGCGTCCCTATGCGACATGATATGCTTCTTTGTCGTTTATGATAACTATAAATTTGATACAAAATCAAGAGTTTCATAACAAAAAAATGTGTCCTTTTATTTCTTGACATAGTTTAATGAAGTTTCTCTGTGCGCGATGTTACTGATGAAATCTAAGCTATTTTGAAAAGAACTAATGACGATCAGGATTTACGTGCTTTAGAACGCGTTGATGGGTTCACATGTGCTCTTTGAACTGGCCAATATAACATTTAAGCAATAACATATGGCAATTGGAGATTGAGAACAATATGACAGATTTGCGAAAAAGCTAACTAGTCGTAGGGAATAAAGAACACAATAATAATAATTATTATGAGTGTGTTGCTTTGCAGAAATCGATTTATGGCGGGAAATATATCAAACGGCAAGACCCGATGAAGAAATTGACATTTTTTTTCACCACATTTATCGATAATTTTCTCTATAATTAAAACAACGCAGATTCAATGTACATGTTTATCCTTCTTTTTCTTATTCTAAGAGGTATACACATTCAAGGCTGATGTTAAGATAGTCTTGATCAAGGGCAGGGAGGCCATATATACACCAGAACTAACCATCTCATCATCGACCTACTTCAAGGAGCTTGAGACAGAATTTTGTAAAGCAGTATGTAAAGTAACACCTGTATCTTTTCTAGAACCAAAATTTATGATATGACCCAATGCATACGATTTCAATTGCATCATCTTAATCATACATTCTTATATGTTTCATATTGCTTAACGAGATCTCTTAGTATACATTTTATTGACAAGGAATAAGAAACGTCAATTGCTGAAGCTATGGAGATTGTCATCTATTAATGCGGTGCGGATAGATTCTTCCTTAAAAAATCTTTGGATATCGAAGAATTTAGTGTAGGCTTATGCCGATGCCATACTCTGTTATTGAACCTTTCATATTTGTTTAACCTTATATTCCTTCTCCCGGCCTTTTAGCATCCGTACAAACTTTTAACATTTTGTCAGGAAATTAGGAAGAGTTTCCAAACAATTTTTTTTAGGACTAATTTCTGAATAACTTACAGTATTGAGCCAGTAACCGTAACGTTTTGTTATGTAGAATACAGATAGGCCTGTTGATTAACAAAACACTGCTGGTTTTAAAATACTGAATGGTCGTGTCTCACTTTGTTTTCTTCAGATGGAACTTACGTATAAAACGTACATTGAAAAGACATCGTCATTCTACCATTGTGACGTCATTAACTTCCGACCTGGAAGTATAATCGTGGAATATATGGTTAGGTTTACGTCACCTTCCGTCAACGAGGCAATGCTCATGAACGAAACATTGGTTTACTTGGACAAGAATAACGGAACATTTCCTCGAGAGATAAGTCTTGAATCATCTCTCGTAGAATATGGGCGTAAGTTGAGCTTGTTTTAGAGTTGATGCTAATGATGATGGTGAAGGTGTTGCTTTATTTGGTGGTGGTGGTCGCGGTAGAGGGGGCGGAGCTATAATGAGGACAATGAAGATTTCCTGAGGGTAGTAGCAAAAGTAGTAATAGTAGTAGTGGTAGTAATGATACTGATAATGAAGACAATAATAACAATGATAATCGTAATAATGAAGAAGGTAAAAACAAAAATAATAATTGATAATAATCATAATAATTATAATACTCGGAATAACAAGGAACCTTTTTTTCTGGAGAATACAAACCCAATTTCAATCCACCCAGCTTTAAAGCGAACTATCTTTTGATTACCGAGTTGAGTGCATTCCATGAAATATTTCCACCAGTTAGTAGGCCTACTCGTTCACCTCACTCAGATCTAGGTCAGCACATTTATGAGTAGATTTCTCACAGAATGTAAACAGAGGAAGGGGGGGGGGGGAGTTAGAAATGTCAGTCTTCCATAGTGGGCCCTACTCATGACCATAATGATCATAACAAAGCTGCTGCTCCTTCTTCTGCTGGTAGTATATCCATGAACTTGAAATATTTTGTTGATATCTGTCTTTTTCCTATTTAGCCGCCAACGAATGTCTCCTTAACCTATCCGACTGTGATCCAGTAGCCAAATGCATCGATAGAGGATCGGCAAAATTTACCTGTAGATGTTCTCCTGGCTATGATGACCTATATGAGGAGCAGCTTCCGGGTCGCTATTGCAGCGGTATGGATTACTTCAAACCTTTTTTTTGCAAGATCAGAAGAATTTCGAAAGTGTTTTGTCAGAGATTTTTTTATCGTCAGTTACTAAGTTCTCTGTATCGAATTTGTCGGATCTAAAGCTCTAGATACAATTGTTGGAAAAGAAATTATATTACCGGTGCATCTCCTTCAAGATTTATCATTTCCGATCAGATTATATTAGCAATTTTCCGGAATTTGCCGAAATTGCTTTGGAATACCTGTCATTTCGAGTCATTTAGCCTATACTTAAAACGGCAGCACTGGAGACAAACCAAACCTGGTGTTCGGACTTATCTCGGTGTTTAGCTGTCTATAAAGTGATCACCATATTTCTTGCATAGACTGACATACACTGTAAAAAAAATGAAGTGCTAATTTAGCACTTACAGTGCCTGTATGGTGACTGCACTGCGAATGCTGATTTTCTAGTTTAAATTTGAAATAGAAGATCAGCACTCGTGTTGCAGTCACTATACAAGCAGTGTAAGTGCTAAATTAGCACTTCATTTTTTACAGTGTATGCTGTGGGGAAAATCTAGGCCTTCTGATTCATATTCCATACCTATTGCACTTAAATATAACATCATTTTTTTATCTCCTCTGCTTCTTGCAGCTACGCATCTTCCACCGTATATGCTTGGTAAGTTGATTAATGCAGTAACTGTGATGATTTTTTTTTAATTGATTTTTATCAATTGAAGTTCCATCAATTATTGATACGATGCAATGATCGTGGAAAAGTATAGAGAGAGGGAGCGGAGGGAGGGGGGCGTCTTTATCAATTAGATCTTTATTAATGAGGTCACTTCCATTTCCAGATACACATCTTTGGTCCCCATAGAAATAGATGAAAAAAGTTAATTGGAATGTCGTGTCCTCTCTCAACAGTGTTATAATTTTTCTCATCTGACATGACGAATTCAACAGTGTTCAGATTTACCAATTAAATAAGACTTTCATTGCCATCCTAGGGAGACCTATAGGTCTACTCTACACTCTGAAAAATATTGGGTAAAAGTGCTCCATTATGGTAACTATGTGTCCAACCAATATTGGGCATTTCTTTTTGGCATTTTTATTTATCCAGTGTGATGAAAATTTGCCCATTCTAAATTAATTGCTGCTTATTTTTTTTAACCTCACTGGACAATATGTTTCCCGCATTTGGTAAAATAATGCCCCAAATTGGTTGGACACATAATTACCCTCGTGCTGGTTAAATTTTTACCCAACATTTTTTTACAGTGTATAAGATAATATTCAATTTTGAGTACATCTTTATTTTGCTTTCCTTTTCAAGCAACTTGGGTCAAAGTCGTCATCATCCTTGGAACCATCGTCATCATCATCCTCATCGTTCTCCTCGCCCTGTGCACGATGGGGAGAAGGATGAGAGGAAGGCGATCTGAAGAGTATACCGCTGGACACTCAGAGGCGGGGTCTACCACGTTGCTAGGATACGGGTATCGCAAGACGAACGACGTGGAAGGTATTTCTTACATTAGTCGACATAGCACTCTGGAGAAAAGAGGTGGGTCAGCATTATGACAAGCACGAACAATAATTTATATTTCACAATCAAATGATCCAACAGTAGAACAATGCATTTTCAATTTTCAATTATTTTTTGCAATTTATACAATCTCAAACCGAATTGCACGACAAAGCCAACCAAAGTTAATTTCGATAATTGGTCAGCATATTCCCTTTCTGTTATTCAATTTCTTACTTTGATTCTGAGTAATTGAACATTTTGTTATATTATGTAACTTTGAATGAAATTTTATGCTATGTTTTTCTTCGCATGAAAATACTACAGTGGATTCACCTGGATGGGGTATGGGTTAGGGCGGTCCGCGGACTATAGTTATTTGGTTAACTTTGCCATATGCCTGGCACCTCATCCAGTTGAATCCAGTGTTTTATTATTTTTGTGTTACTGTATTATTGTAACAATTATTTGTTACCATTGTACATGTATATGACTTGCTTGATATTCTGCCAAATAAAATAATAATAATATCAGAAAAAAAATGAATGGCTAATGAAGAATATGCATATTATATTGTTCATATTCGTCTTATTAATCTAATATCTATACAAAGATGAAATTAGATAAATATTAATAGATCTGTTTTGACTAATGGACTTCGAATCACGCATACATAGAAAATGAAAGGTGTGAAATATGGAAATTACGTCATCTAAGCATGTATTTCCTCAAAAGCAAATCCCCTTAAAAAGGGGGAAAATAGACACCTCGAAAAGAAAATGTATGGAAGAAAACGCATGAAGTTATTGATTACAATAAAATAAAGATTAGCCGATGCAGAATTACGGTAAACTAACTCCAGTGGCTGCTGTTATATATTAAGTATTCAAATTAAATTTTCATCAAATACGTTTTATTACTGGTTAAATTTTATTCGTCTTCAGAAGCATCTTTGGTTGAGGTCCATCATGAAGAAGAAATGACCGAATCTCCTCGATCTCAAACGGACTCTGGGATCATTCGGACGGGTATCCAGCCGTATGAATGCGAGGAGGTTCTCGTATCGAAGGAGATGGACAGAGAATTGCAAGCTCGGATGGACAATATTGGTCGATTTCTGAAATACTCTGCTCCATTGAATGTAAGTTCAATATGTTAATGGAAATCATTTATATCATAAGATTTTCCCTTGTGTTTTTTCTCCTCTTGTTTTTCTTCAAATTAATTGTAAATGGTCAGGCGTTTCTGTGATAAATGAACATTGAAATCTTTAGATGAAATGTTCGCATGATCATTATTGGTTTTAACACTGCATAAGGCTCTGAAGAATAATCTTTGCATGACCATATTTTCCCTAACATTTAGTCAATCTCCACCTCTTTTTTAAATCTATTTTATTCATTTGTTAATCTATTTCATTTGTTTATTCATCCAATTTGTTAATTTATTTCAGGGTTCCCACAGAAATTTGAAAACTGAATTCCATGACTTTTCCCTGACTAAATTGCTGCTTTCCACGACTTGCTTTCTGGCACCGTTTCCAAAATCAGACACATTACATGTATGATGGCCTCCATAACCTCCCCTCACAGCCATCCATTCCACCCACTGCCTTACTCATGACATGTACATCTACATGTATTATCATTGGTATATGGTCTGTTGCTGACCAGGGTACAGTACCATTTTTCGTTTCACCAACATCAAGATTAAAAATTGTCTTGAACACAGACTCATGTAATTTCTTGAACTGACAGATTTCCATGAACTATTTCCAAATTTTGAGAGCATAGCATGCAGATCTTGTCACTAAAGTGAACTATACAATACATGTAAATGTCAAATTTTCCAGGCATATTGAAATTAGGATCCTGAATTCACCTTTACTACAAAACTTCCACATAAAAGTCATGGAATTCTGTTTTCAAATTTCTGGGGAACCCTGAATTATATGAAGATGAAACACTTTACATATGTCACACATGAGCCAATTATTACAAAAAAGTGACATGAGTTTTACAATAAGGTGACATAAAAAAAAGGCTAACAAAAACATCCTCATCCTAAAATTCTCAACATAGTGTTGCATTTCACTCTACATTACAAAAAATGAGGCCATTTGTGATACAACTTGAGGAAACCAGCTAAATTAACAAGTGTATTTCTCTATATGCTCCAAAAATAATGAGGATATCTTGAAAATTGGACATTTGATGCCTAGATTTGGTATTTCATTAAACATCATTTTCAAGTAACTTTGGCAGAGAGGACACATTACTTGATGCTAAAATAGCAATTGAAACATCTTGTGTAACTAAGAGATTCGGAACCTTATGAATGTATTGTGTTCTGATAGCCATGCTGGTAGTGCTTGATCAGTTGTGGCTTGATATGTCAACTAATTGCCATGAATGTTGAGTAAAATTGTACTAAATTTGAAATTTAAATTCTCTAAAAACAAGAACGCAAAACTGGTTACAAAATGTGACATATTAAAAATACTTTGACTGATTAACATCTTGTATCATTGCAAATAAGATGAAACTTTCTGTAGTCTGGTTGTCCAAATTTAATGTCAGGAGCAATCAATTTATTCATGGCCATGAGTATTTTGAGTGAGAAATGTGGATTGTGGCTGTGTTATACATGTATTCACAAAAACCTTTTTTGTTATTTCAACCTTGCTAGCCCTAACACTAAGTCATCTTGGATTTTTGAACATACAGACAACTGACTGGTCTTGTAACTCACACTAGTGTATTACTTGACCCTTTAAACCATGGTTTAGACACCAAACTCATATTCCCCAGACAGATATTGAACGAACTATGTCCTTTTATAAAAAAAAAGTTACAAACATCAGACATTTTGTACTCCATTTTTGGAAGCCATCTTGAAATTTTTTGAACATACTAGTCCAATGAGTGTAATTGGAACTTGTCCTTATATATGATTTGACCCTTGAAACCATAGTTTAGACACAAAATCATGGGTGTCGATCACGGGGGGGATGGGGGGGATATATCCCCCCCAATATTTCAAGTGGGGGGGATGGCCTGTATTATCATCCCCCCCAATGATTTAGGGTAGAAAAATTATAATAATGATGATGAAAAAATGTAAAGGTTGATCATGATGATCATAGTATGCCATCAATCTGTTTGTTTCCCTCACAATTTGTGTATATTGTTATTAAATAAAAACATTCTTTTTCAGGGCTATTAAACAGATGGGTGGAGGTTCAAGATGAAAAAGAATGAAATGTTTATGTATATGATATTTTTTAACACATGGCATAAAAGGACCCCAACGAAAAACAACTTCAGTTGATAGGGTGTTCCATCCCACCAGTGGCGAATAAATTAATTTTGATGAATCAATTAATTCAAAAGGGTGGAAAAATAACAGGAGTAAAAGGGTGGCAAGATAAATCGTCTAAGCGGTAAGCCCGATGGTGCACGAGAAGCCATACAGTTTGAAATTTGTGCTAGTCTTAATGGGTCCGAATCTGCATTTTATCATCGTGCATTAAGAAAAAAGATACTGCCAGTCGGGTTGTATACACAAAGGCGTTGATCCTCAATAATTCTGCATGTGCCACTAAAAAAATAAATAAGATTGTAATGTTACACTAAAATCAGAAAGCGCGATTGAGGTACCAACTCGATTTTGATTCATAAAATAATTGTGCTCAAAATGTCTGCTTTTCAGATTGGAATATAAAAATTTTCAGCTCGCGCTTCGCGCTCACATCATTTCTGTACCAAAAATCCATACTTTTCCTGATGAAATAAGTGAATAGAATGTCCCGTTTTCAGTTCTAAACCTCAAAAGAACTCCCGCTTCGATTTGCAATAATCTTTTGTTGGATACATATCTTCTTCTTTATTAAAAGCGTCCAATAATCTGTCATTTTTTTTCCAGATCGATATATCAAAATTTTCAGCTCGCGCTTTGCGCTTGCATCTATTGTTCTTCTAGACAAACATCTTAATCATTGGTACCATAAATGCTTAGAATATCAAGCTTTCATGTCAGAATATAAAGAAATTTCAGCTCGTTCTCTAGTCAGATACATGTATTTATCCTCCTCATGAGTTACTAAAAACAAACCTAAACAGGTACATTTTTCCTGTTTTCATGTCATACTAAAAAATTTCAGCTCGCGCTTCGCGCTCGCATTGTTGGTGAGGGTGAGATATGTGTCTCTTTCTCATGAGTCATATATATATTTATATATATAGACCTATTTGTGTGTGGGTGAGTTTGTTCGTTTTGTGTGATAGAGCGCCTTTGGAACGTTGATTCATGATTTTGCCCCCCCCCCCATCTGAAAAATGGATCGACGCCCCTGTGTATGCATCATGCTCAATGGTCCAGACAATTTTTGTCATTTTTTTTCTTTCCCATGAGTTTAGAATAGGCTTACTTGTAACACAAATTAAATTTTCAAAAAAATTATAAAAGTAAAGTACACTACAACAATGAAGGAATTTCCAAGAACACCATGCATATCAACCACTCCCAAATGTCCTAACTTTTGATTTTAGTGGGGGTAATGTTGAAAGATCCCCATCCACAAGAAAATTTGTGTCAATCATCCCCCCCAACCAATAATACTGATCGACACCCATGCACAAAATCATATATCACCAGTGGATATAATTAAGCATGAGAGAACTTTGCGAGATACGACAAACCGTAAAGCTGCCATAGCCATGAGGTAAATGCAATTCCATGACTTTTCCATGACTTTTACAAATTTTCCAAATTCCCTGACTTTCCAGGACCACAAATTTTTCCAGGATTTTCCATGACCGTGGGAACCCTGTATTTACATTCTAGTTTCACCTATCTTTCTTTTTATAATCCATTATCAAATATTGATAATTACTTTAGCAGTCCCTTGTATATATTTCCAGCACGATGGTTCGTTATTTCAAACGAAAAGAACATTAGACATACACGTGTTTATATCTCCTTTCATAAAACGAGTTCAAGCTGAAGAACAGTTATCAATGATAAAGAGGAAGACTTGCATGTAGCGCAAATGAAAACAGAAATGATTACTGGATGAGCACGAAGATACCCTTTGAAGTAATTTTCTCGTAATTTTAGAGTGCTTCTTCTTGTCCAGCATTTTCTGTTTTGAATGCGGTTGTATCATTTGTCGGTATTCGAACCATTTTTCAAACAATAGTGAAATGCGATAGAGTAACGAATCAATATGCTTTGCCTTTCTCGTATCTATGTTAAAAATTACAATTTTCATCCATTTTAGGATTCACTTGGTGCCAGAATTGATTATTCTCTAATGTATATTCCCGAAGCTCCGACGATTCCCTTAAATCAAAGAAGGCGATCTGCAGAACAGCCAACAGAAGAATTCGTAAGTTAATTCGAAGTTCTAATGCAAAAATGGGAGAATAGGTTTCATATTAGTTTTATGGACTGGTGTGTTACACGGTTACGGCGTGTTATGGATTCCAAAATATTCTAAATTCCGTAGGTTCGAATACTTTGAACTGTTGAAGGTTCGATAATCCGACGATTTGGTATTCCGAAAATGAAATAAGTTTCGTTTTTCGAAGCTCCCTATGTCCAGTAGGCCTACAGAAATACAGATATCGATTAAAAAAAACGTTGTTAGATCTGACAACTTTTCTTGGATTTGATTAACTGAGAAGCACTGTTACTATGCTAACTATCAGATAAGATAGAACTTGCGAGATAAATATTCTGACATGCCCTTTCATGAATTTCAAAATTAATGCTCCCAAGCCAGGTTTTGTTCCAACGGTTTCGAATCACGTTTAATTTTAAGAATATTTTGAGCCTTCAGAAAATAAGAATAAATAAAAAATCATTGCATTTTCGGATTAATAACTTCTCGGAATAACAGTCTTCAATTTACTTCCAGATTTACCGAACCTTTGAAATAATGCTTAAAATGTTGGGATTAATGAAGAACCCCTTTCATATTTGAAAAAAAAATATTGCATCAAGGATGTTTTTTTAAGGTTTCATCTTGGAAGTTTTCGTTTAGCGGGTTTTAACCAAATACGGAAGCTGAACAATGTTTGTTATCTTTATATAGGCCTATATGATATCATTAACGGCAAGTAATTATTTTGCGACAATAAATTGCTCGTCTTTTTAACATCCTTGCCATTCACAATTACTATTCAATATTTGACATTTTTGTACACTTATCCAAATATGGCGCCAGTGTATTTGGATAGGGGATTGCGAAGCTACCCTATTAATGTCACGCCATTTTGTCCCGTCTCATATTGAATAACGGATAATTAATCTACACGACTAAGACCTCTTTTTTAATTGTCATCCTTCATGTTTTTGATAAACCTTGAATTGAATTGAGTCCCATTTTTTAATCACTACTTGAAAACATAAAGGGATGGTTGCCTCTACCCCTCTGTAGGGGTAGAGGCATTAAAAGGAATACGTTGCCATATTACATTATTCATTAAATGATGTGCACCACAAAGCTCTTAATTTCATTTGCTGGAGTCGAAAGTTAGTTAAGGGCACACGAAACTTGTACACATGAGTCAAAAAGAGAGAGAATGTTAAGAAATTGTCAGTGTTATGGATCCGTAAAAGGACATTATCTGTCTGGTCTATTCTCTTTAGTTTGTTTATTTTTGTTGTTGTTGTTGTTTTCTACTACTCAGCTGGACTCATTACCGCAGACGTATCTTTGAAGGGGACATGATTCACCCAGTCAATGTACCCAGGATACCGCTTGTGGAATAACGGACTGAACTTTCGTTACAATCTGAAAGTATATCACCCAGATCATGTTACCGGATCACACGGCATGTTGCAACGTCGCGACGCGTCGGTTGTTCGTGCGCCAATGGGGAGTTTTCACATTTACTACGAAGACACTCTCTCCAACCCGTCGATTCCTTTGAAAATGCATTTAATTCACAATGGATAGCTGACAAGTTTTTGTCGAAAGTTGGTAGACGGGAACAGCAGGGCTCCGTAAGACAAAGATTAGCGATCAATCGCTAAATGAACTGACCAATCAAGATCAATGTTACACGCGCATTTGTCGCAAAGTACTGTCTAGGAACCAATCAGAAGTGTTCTTTCATATTTGCTATTCATCGCAAACCTTAGTGTTATGGAGCCCTGATCATCCGAAGATTTGCACCAGACGAACAATTGCAAATATGTCGTCCAGAGTCAAGAGATTCCGATGCACCGATCCACCAACTTTCGACAAAAACCTCTTAGCGCTCCATTGTGATTTGACTTGCATTTTAAAAAGAATATTTGCGTTGTAGAGAGCGTCTCCGTAGTATAGATGTGAAAAGTTCGGATTCACGAATGTCGAGCACGGGGTGTGACGACCCCATTGGGAAATTGCTAGTCTCGCTGTATCTATTCATTTTAAATGTGTTTTTTTATGCGGTTGCGGTTCAGTGAATATATTGAGATCGTAGAACGTAATCAAAGGGTTGCAACTTGATGAAGGTCATTTCCTGACATAAGAAAGAATTCGCCTTTGCGGATAGACGCTTGGTATCGTACAACATCTAACGAAAAGCTGCGATTGAGATTAAATGAATTTCAAAATAGAAAGACAGTGTCACATTGCAAGTTATCCAGTTTATATTTGAGTGTGGCCTGTTTTTCTACTTTTGACATTATATTATTCTGTATAAATTTTGTGCCAAATGATACTCTACATACGAAAAGGGGTATTTTTCAAGTATCGTGAATTCACTAAGATTTATTTTTGATATAGAATAAATTTTGTGATGTTACCCTTGAAATAATAAATTGAAATGTAAATCAAAGTATTTTCTATTATTTCAATTGTTCTCGTTAACAAAATGGTCTTTTTTCAGTGAAAGAATTAGAATGTAAGATCGACACGTGAAAGTAATGAACCAGTAAGTAAAGTGAGAAAAAAGTAGGAATGAGATTAAATTCTATCGGTCATTCCACTGTAGGTTCTTTTGATTTTGATCGGGGGATAAAGTTGATACGCTCGAGTAGAACAATTGAAGGCAAATAGGAAGATAAAAAGAGCGAGAGAAAGAGAGGATAAAATATGTGTAAGTGTGGGTGTGTGGGGGTGCTTGTCTATAACTTATGATTCCCACTTCACACTATTTTTGTGATTGCATGCAGAAAAGGTTCCCTAGAATACGTAACAATAGGCTACTAATGGTAGCGCGCATGCGCGTCCGAGCGTTGCTAGCGGTAACATTTTGGCGCGCAATCAATAAATAAGAGACCCTCTCCCACTGCACTATGCTTTGTTTGAATTATGTGCACTGTTGAATGTTCGATAAATCTTCTTCTTTTCAATGGATACCTTGGAGTCTAAAATAAGGATAAAACAATCTTCATGAATGGAAAGGAGGAATACATTTGAAAATAAGATATTCACGGAGATTCGACGCATTTTCAGTGAAATTTTCGCCCAAAGGAAGTAAGTAGTAGCATCTTACCCAGTGGGTAATTTCAAGTCCGGTTTTGGAAATTGGATTGCTTCCACTAAGGCACAAGCTCCAAAACCTATTCTGATCCAAATCACACTTTTGACCTTTCAACAACTAGCCTACATGTAGTGAGCGAGTTTTCAGGACCATCTTCATTTTATGTTTGGTGTTAAACTCGTCTTAAAATTGATACACCAACACCAAAATGTCAAAAGTCAAAACTGACCTTGAAATCGCCCAGTGTGCGTCGCCAGAACGTGGGAGGGGGGGGGGGGGGTTGGCGCTCAAGCCTTACAAACGATGAAAGTTGTGACACACTGAATGTTTGGAAAGATTGACAAACTCTTTTTTTTATAATTATTCCAATTCAGATATAATCGAAGAAGAAAATGTTACAAATTTCAAAACGAAAATCCCGCCGTCTTTTCCGATTACCTCTTGCTGCCCATTCTAACGTTAGATCTAATTATAAGTTCTAAGCCTTTACTTACTCTACTTAGATTTACTGTACCGTAGTGTAGTGTATGTCCTTGGAATAAGGATTTGATAAAAAATAATAGGCCTAATATTAACAATGTGCCTGTGTTCATCTATTACAAATTATTAAATGTTTGTGACAGGGCCTACCTAAGGCGTCAATCTAACGTTAGGTTTATCATGTTACTGCTTTAAAATTACCTCTCTTGCATTTCATCAATATCATATGATTTGTAAGAAATGTGTTATCATTTTATTTCAGCCGTACTCAAGATGAACGAAACAAACGATTGCGACTACGACATCGACGATGATGGAGCTTGGGAAACTGTCTCTAAAAACAAGAAGACTAGAGACAAGATTAAAATGGACCAAAGACATGTAGCAGCGGACAGGAAATCTGTTCCCAAACGGATAAAGGCCGTTGGGTCTGCGGGAACACGACGTCCACTCAAACAAAGTAATCCACCCTATGGAGGGAGGAAAACGGTGCCATCTACGAATTGGAGAGAGGCAGCGAGGAAGAAAGAGTCCACGGAGATGCAGAAAAGAGTCCTCTTAAAGAATGTCCAGATTGGTCGATCTGCAAAACCTCCCGCGACACCGGCTAAGAAAGATACGACAAATCTACCTTGTAGAGGCGCTGCCGCCGGGGAAACTGTGACGACAAAAGACACAACTGTAAGGAAGTTTGATTCTTTCGAAGAGTATGACCAGACGTTTCCAGACCTACAGAAGGCTGAAGAAGAAACTGTTGCCCCGATTCAATCTCCCCCAGTGCAACATTATGCTAATGTCCAGTCTTTCTATGAATCGAATGGGTACGAAGTGACTGAAGACGTTATGCAGGCCCTAAATGCAATGATCATGAACAATCGTAGAATCCCATCGTTGCTTGACCCATCTTTAGGGCAAGGTGATGTTACTCAAATGAACGTTGTCGAACATGGGTACCCTATAACAGATGTTCTAGCCAATAACAGTTACCTGGATAATGGATCATACACAGGCGTTACTTCAGATATTGGCTTTAAAGACCGCAATATGTTCCTTCCTGCTGAGCCTACGGGAGGAGGAATCGATGTCAATCCCCATGAAAATCACTTCAATATCCTGGCCAATGAAGTCCTTCAGGGTGCATTGGACACGCGAGAAACGAAAGAGGGCGGCCAAGAAACCAAAGATATGAATGCACTCTTGAATGTCAATTTGTTATCCCAGAGTGTTGAAGCTGGAAAAGAGATTGCAGAGAAACCCGTTGTCGGTGAGGAGCCTGCCTTAGACAGTGGTGAAAAGAACACAAACACAGAATCTACCAGAAAATTGGTTCAAAATAACGACACCACTAGTGTTATTCGTAAAAGGATACCGTTGAAAAGAAAGAGGATAAAAGAACAGGGCAAATCCAGACACAAAGAGAGTCAAGAACAGAATACTGTGCTTGTGAAACAAGGATCAAATATTATGGAAGTGAGCCAGGATGACCAGAAGGAGATGTCCACGCCCCGCGAAAGTATTGCGATCCTTCATTCTGACATCAAGTCAAAACTTGATGAGATGATAGATACCGGCAATGATGGAAACGTAAACATGAACGACCGAATTACTGTGGATTCAAATGCTAATGAGATTGTCTTGACAGATTCTAACTCAGTATTTAAAAGCGACAACCAAAACAACAATTGCCAGGATGCGGGAGCGAGCGAAGACGACAGTTGCCTGGAGCTCACTGGGATGGAGTCGATGTGTATTCCTGACTGTTTCGAGACTGAGGTTATTGTTTGCAGTCGTTGTGAGGAGAAGGCTACTGATAAAACAGCCGATGCAGGAGATTCTGGAACATTGCAGAGAAACACAGAAATGGTGTGTCCAGAAGAAACCCCACCTTCAAGAGAGACTAAGAAGGCAGAAGAAACTGCTACGGAGGAACCAATACAGATGGTGATTGAATGTGTCCAGACCGATTTGGCATCTGAAAAAGAGATGAAGAAAGTAAAAGTTGTTGACGAGATACCGAATGCAGAGATGGAGGAAAATAAGCAAGACATAACCAAAGACGACACCAAAGACAATCCTAATACAGATTGTCTGGAAAAAAAGCAAGTTGAATGTATCGATGCGGTGAAGGAAGAGCCAGAGCTTACTGCGGACAGGAAATTGACCTATGGTGATGTGATTGAATATGTGATGAAGCAGCTTAAGGATCTGTATTCAGGGTGAGTTAAACATGTACTAATTGTGACTGCTCTTTGTTATTCCCGACTCGATGCAACACAGATTTCTGATCCCGCAATAAAATGTAAAGTTTGAATATTTGATGATAAAGAACTGCTGAAGCTTTAGTGCATGCCCAGCTCCCAAAGCATAGCACGAAACAACCATCAATCTTAATTGTTACTTTAAAATTAAATTAAAGAGATATGAGATTTGATTGATCGATATGATTTAACACTAAAAAGACTGGGCTATTTCGATCAATTTGGATTGGGCATCGGATTTGTACGCGAATTCACGTTTTTGAACCATTTTTGGTCTGCATGTACTTACGAAATGTTGCGTAGCTTTTGAAACGCGTAACCGTGTGTCGCAATATTGGTCTAAAAGTTGCGTGAGACTTGAAAGTAAAAATTTAGATGCGGTCAACAAATTTTGTGAAGCGGATTTATCGCGAAAATTGTCGGGGGGGGGGGGGGGGCTGAATCAGCCCCTCCCAGTCTTTTTTTGTTGGGGTTAACAAGTCTCGTTTAATTTCAATTTTCCAGAATGCGGGAAGTTTATCACCCTCTCCCTTGTCTCCCATTTCACAGGAAAGACAGCTTTCTTCCTGTGACCAAAATTGAACATGATGCCCTTCCCGAAGAATTAACAGGGCACCTGAATGTACTTCGGCAACTTGCATACAACTATACACCAAGTTTTCATCAATATGATACCACTTCGGAAGGATGTTCTGAATCGTCCTGCAGTGACTCATCTGATTCATCCGAAGCTTCCACAGAAGACTTTGAGGTGACCACATCGACTGGATTTCCCGAAACAGATATGGACAAGACGCTATTGAAACGTTTCCACGAAAAACTGCACGTGTTTGCGCAACTGAATCATCTGCATCAGGTGGTATCTCACCCAACACTTGCAGCCATGGTTGACGATTACAAGCTCATGGAGAATGAGGAGCTCCTCACAAGCTACGGATGCGACTTTTTCCCAGATCTTAATACCAATTCATTGTCAAGAAGTGAATCAGCTGGCAAGAGTTCCACTTTGGGCGTACAGATGGAAAAGGGCCCTTGGGGCAACATCTCTGGAGTTCAGACTGAAGAAGAGAGTACCAAGCCATGTACCACGTTCGACAACGGAAATGCAAGAGATGTGATAGAGAATTTTGTCACAACTGGAACGAACCCAGTTGAAGATGGCCATGCCCATCAGCAACTTTCAACCAAGGATCCGACATTTACAAACTCCGCTGCAGATATTCCATTACCGGAAGAACGGGATGGACACTGTTTCAAGACGAAAGATGGGCCAGGCGAAGCCTCCCTGAATTCCCTTATTTCGAGTCCGCACCTGACAAGTGCCAAGGGATTGGAGTTTTTCCAGCACTCTTTTCTTTCAAGTCCAGAAAATGTATCTGATGACGCTATCGTTTCTCTACAAGCTAATTCTGATATAAATGCCCCAGATGTAAAGGAATCATTTGAAGGGTCTTCTCGTCTTGTGGACATTCGTTGCTTCCTCTCGTCCCAACTGAAATGCATCGAAGAGAGTCTTGATAGGGAGATTCTGAATTCAATGACATCACGTCAGCGTGAACACGAAGGGGATGCAGGACAGGGTGGAGATACGATGAGACGATCTCGTCGTGTTCTGGGATGTAACAAGGAACAAACCGCTGAATCTCCCACCAAGGACAAAACTGGTGAGAAGGTCGATGATACCACAGAATACCACATTGATGATGAGGATTTGCTTTTCAAAGGCTGGATGGACAAGACGCTAGTTGAATGCCTAGCAAACCCAAGTGACGAGGTGACGAAGGATAACCGAAACAGGCGGCAATACAGAACAAAGAAGTTTAGGGCTCTGCCTTATTGGTGGATGCCATGAAGCATATAACAACGTAGTTAATGGAAAGATCCATGAATTTTGGAAAGAATGTGTAAATATCAAATAATGAACTGTTATATGAAATCTTATGCTATTTGAAGAGGTGATGGCAAGGGCACAAGAAAAAAAAACGTATACAGTTTAACATGGACATAGACATTGGGTCTTTCAATTTACGTTGGTTTATCAATGTTTTTTAATGCTTTAAAAGAGATGAAAGCTAAATATCGCCAAGATTTGCGATTCAAGTAAAGTACTTGAGCATTCTTAGGTTCTCCACCTTCAGTGACCAGCGACCGGGTTTCGGTTGAACTGGATTTTAGATTTACTTAATGAATAGAAATGATGGATTTTTTCTTTTTTAGTTCTTTTACTTCTTTTACTCAAGAATATGGCAGTTTGGTCCAATGTCCAATATACCAACTTTGTAATATACCTACCACGAGAGCTATTAATTAGCATAATTGTCACCTGACCGGATATCTTATCTGACATCTCTCTTCGAATTTGAAAGCTGCAAACGAAATTCCATCGAATGCTATCGAATTGAGTACGTTCTATACCTTAACTGAAAAACCGGCATGCTTTGCGTCGTTACCAGTCCGTGCCATATCGATACACAATTGGGATTTTTGCTTGCTGTTTTTTATAGTATAACTTCGAGAGGGGGGGGAGGCAAAAACCTTTTATAAAGGTGATGTTGTGAGGAAAATCTGGATTTATGTTCAAAGTATTGAGTCATTTCACTTAGGAAAATATCAATATTTTTGTAAAAACATGCTATTTAAAAAAAAATGAGTCAGTTACTTTACAGATGTTGATTAGCATGTGCACAAAGAAACATCTGGGAAATGACCCACCTGTAAATCTATACATTTTGAAAGCATTGGGCTATTCGAAATTTGTACACGTGTACATTGCGTGATTTTAAGTCTGGTGTTGGCCTGGGATAAGCCCGTCAGTCATAAGGACCATAAGTCATAATACTAACTGGTCATAAGGACCGCTAGTCATAACGTGTAAAATCCTATACCCAAAAGCTCGCTATTCATAATAGGCAAAAGGGGTCGCTAGTCATAAGGTCATAAGGACCATGGGTCATAAGGTCCGATTTTCATAATGCAAGATAAGGGTTGCTATTCATAATGGACCATAAGGGTAATTGATCATAAGGATCGCCAGTCATAATCAACAATGAGGGTCGGAATTCATAATACTAGATGAGGGTCGCTAGTCATAAAAAGGAAGAGGCTACATTGATCATAAGGGTCGCCAGTCATAATAGGGGATGAGGGTCGCCAGTCATAATGGTAGAAGGGGTTCGCCAGTCATAATAATGGATGAGGGTCGCCAGTCATAATAGTAGAAGGGGTTCGCCAGTCATAATAATGGATGAGGGTCGCTAGTCATAATGATAGATGAGGGTCGCCAGTCATAATAGTAGAAGGGGTTCGCCAGTCATAATGGTAGATGAGGGTCGCTATTCATAATAGTAGAAAGGGTTCGCCAGCCATAATGATAGATGAGGGTCGCCAGTCATAATAGTAGGAGTTCGCCAGTCATAATAATGGATGAGGGTCGCTAGTCATAATAATAGATGAGGTTCGCCAGTCATAATAGTGGATGAGGGTCGCTATTCATAATAGTAGAAGGGGTTCGCCAGTCATAATAATGGATGAGGGTCGCTAGTCATAATAATAGATGAGGTTCGCCAGTCATAATAGTGGATGAGGGTCGCTATTCATAATAGTAGCAGGGGTTCGCCAGTCATAATGATAGATGAGGGTCGTCAGTCATAATAGTAGAAGGGGTTCGCCAGTCATAATGGTAGATGAGGGTCGCTATTCATAATAGGCGAAAGGGTTCGCCAGTCATAATGATAGATGAGGGTCGCCAGTCATAATAGTAGAAGGGGTTCGCCAGTCATAATAATGGATGAGGGTCGCCAGTCATAATAATGGATGAGGGTCGCCAGTCATAATAGAAGAAGTGGTTCGCCAGTCATAATAGTGGATGAGGGTCGCTATTCATAATAGAAGAAAGGGTTCGCCAGTCATAATAATGGATGAGGGTCGCCATTCATAATAGTAGAAGGGGTTCGCCAGTCATAATAATGGGTGAGGGTCGTCAGTCATAATAATGGATGAGGGTCGCCAGTCATAACAATGGATGAGGGTCGCCAGTCATAATGGTAGAAGGGGTTCGCCAGTCATAATAATGGATGAGGGTCGCCATTCATAATAGTAGAAGGGGTTCGCCAGTCATAATAATGGATGAGGGTCGCCAGTCATAATAGGAGAAGGGGTTCGCCAGTCATAATGATAGATGAGGGTCGCCAGTCATAATAGTAGAAGGGGTTCGCCAGTCATAATGGTAGATGAGGGTCGCTATTCATAATAGTAGAAAGGGTTCGCCAGTCATAATGATAGATGAGGGTCGCCAGTCATAATAGTAGAAGGGGTTCGCCAGTCATAATAATGGATGAGGGTCGCTAGTCGTAATAATAGATGAGGTTCGCCAGTCATAATAGTGGATGAGGGTCGCTATTCATAATAGTAGAAGGGGTTCGCCAGTCATAATAATGGATGAGGGTCGCTAGTCATAATAATAGATGAGGTTCGCCAGTCATAATAGTGGATGAGGGTCGCTATTCATAATAGTAGCAGGGGTTCGCCAGTCATAATGATAGATGAGGGTCGCCAGTCATAATAGTAGAAGGGGTTCGCCAGTCATAATGGTAGATGAGGGTCGCTATTCATAATAGGCGAAAGGGTTCGCCAGTCATAATGATAGATGAGGGTCGCCAGTCATAATAGTAGAAGGGGTTCGCCAGTCATAATAATGGATGAGGGTCGCCAGTCATAATAATGGATGAGGGTCGCCAGTCATAATAGTGGATGAGGGTCGCCAGTCATAATAGTAGAAGGGGTTCGCCAGTCATAATAGTGGATGAGGGTCGCCAGTCATAATAATGGATGAGGGTCGCCAGTCATAATAATGGATGAGGGTCGCCAGTCATAATAGTAGAAGGGGTTCGCCAGTCATAATGGTAGATGAGGGTCGCTATTCATAATAGTAGAAAGGGTTCGCCAGTCATAATGATAGATGAGGGTCGCCAGTCATAATAGTAGAAGGGGTTCGCCAGTCATAATGGTAGATGAGGGTCGCTATTCATAATAGTAGAAAGGGTTCGCCAGTCATAATATGGATGAGGTTCGCCAGTCATAATAGTGGATGAGGGTCGCTATTCATAATAGTAGCAGGGGTTCGCCAGTCATAATGATAGATGAGGGTCGCCAGTCATAATAGTAGAAGGGGTTCGCCAGTCATAATTGTAGATGAGGGTCGCTATTCATAATAGTAGAAAGGGTTCGCCAGTCATAATAATGGATGAGGGTCGCCAGTCATAATAGTAGAAGGGGTTCGCCAGTCATAATAATGGATGAGGGTCGCTAGTCATAATAGTTGATGGGGTTCGCCAGTCATAATAGTGGATGAGGGTCGCTAGTCATAATAAATGATAAGGTTCGCCAGTCATAATAGTGGATGAGGGTCGCTATTCATAATAATGGATGAGGGTCGCCAGTCATAATAGTGGAAGAGGGTCGCCAGTCATAATAGTAGAAGGGGTTCGCCAGTCATAATAATGGATGAGGGTCGCCAGTCATAATAGAAGAAGGGGTTCGCCAGTCATAATAGTGGATGGGGGTCGCCATTCATAATAGTAGCAGGGGTTCGCCAGTCATAATGATAGATGAGGGTCGCCAGTCATAATAATGGATGAGGGTCGCCAGTCATAACAATGGATGAGGGTCGCCAGTCATAATAGTAGAAGGGGTTCGCCAGTCATAATAATGGATGAGGGTCGCCAGTCATAATAATGGATGAGGGTCGCCAGTCATAATAGAAGAAGGGGTTCGCCAGTCATAATAATGGATGGGGGTCGCCATTCATAATAGTAGAAGGGGTTCGCCAGTCATAATAATGGATGAGGGTCGTCAGTCATAATAATGGATGAGGGTCGCCAGTCATAACAATGGATGAGGGTCGCCAGTCATAATGGTAGAAGGGGTTCGCCAGTCATAATAATGGATGAGGGTCGCCATTCATAATAGTAGAAGGGGTTCGCCAGTCATAATAATGGATGAGGGTCGCCAGTCATAATAGGAGAAGGGGTTCGCCAGTCATAATGATAGATGAGGGTCGCCAGTCATAATAGTAGAAGGGGTTCGCCAGTCATAATGGTAGATGAGGGTCGCTATTCATAATAGTAGAAAGGGTTCGCCAGTCATAATGATAGATGAGGGTCGCCAGTCATAATAGTAGAAGGGGTTCGCCAGTCATAATAATGGATGAGGGTCGCTAGTCGTAATAATAGATGAGGTTCGCCAGTCATAATAGTGGATGAGGGTCGCTATTCATAATAGTAGAAGGGGTTCGCCAGTCATAATAATGGATGAGGGTCGCTAGTCATAATAATAGATGAGGTTCGCCAGTCATAATAGTGGATGAGGGTCGCTATTCATAATAGTAGCAGGGGTTCGCCAGTCATAATGATAGATGAGGGTCGCCAGTCATAATAGTAGAAGGGGTTCGCCAGTCATAATGGTAGATGAGGGTCGCTATTCATAATAGGCGAAAGGGTTCGCCAGTCATAATGATAGATGAGGGTCGCCAGTCATAATAGTAGAAGGGGTTCGCCAGTCATAATAATGGATGAGGGTCGCCAGTCATAATAATGGATGAGGGTCGCCAGTCATAATAGTGGATGAGGGTCGCCAGTCATAATAGTAGAAGGGGTTCGCCAGTCATAATAGTGGATGAGGGTCGCCAGTCATAATAATGGATGAGGGTCGCCAGTCATAATAATGGATGAGGGTCGCCAGTCATAATAGTAGAAGGGGTTCGCCAGTCATAATGGTAGATGAGGGTCGCTATTCATAATAGTAGAAAGGGTTCGCCAGTCATAATGATAGATGAGGGTCGCCAGTCATAATAGTAGAAGGGGTTCGCCAGTCATAATGGTAGATGAGGGTCGCTATTCATAATAGTAGAAAGGGTTCGCCAGTCATAATATGGATGAGGTTCGCCAGTCATAATAGTGGATGAGGGTCGCTATTCATAATAGTAGCAGGGGTTCGCCAGTCATAATGATAGATGAGGGTCGCCAGTCATAATAGTAGAAGGGGTTCGCCAGTCATAATTGTAGATGAGGGTCGCTATTCATAATAGTAGAAAGGGTTCGCCAGTCATAATAATGGATGAGGGTCGCCAGTCATAATAGTAGAAGGGGTTCGCCAGTCATAATAATGGATGAGGGTCGCTAGTCATAATAGTTGATGGGGTTCGCCAGTCATAATAGTGGATGAGGGTCGCTAGTCATAATAAATGATAAGGTTCGCCAGTCATAATAGTGGATGAGGGTCGCTATTCATAATAATGGATGAGGGTCGCCAGTCATAATAGTGGAAGAGGGTCGCCAGTCATAATAGTAGAAGGGGTTCGCCAGTCATAATAATGGATGAGGGTCGCCAGTCATAATAGAAGAAGGGGTTCGCCAGTCATAATAGTGGATGGGGGTCGCCATTCATAATAGTAGCAGGGGTTCGCCAGTCATAATGATAGATGAGGGTCGCCAGTCATAATAATGGATGAGGGTCGCCAGTCATAACAATGGATGAGGGTCGCCAGTCATAATAGTAGAAGGGGTTCGCCAGTCATAATAATGGATGAGGGTCGCCAGTCATAATAATGGATGAGGGTCGCCAGTCATAATAGAAGAAGGGGTTCGCCAGTCATAATAATGGATGGGGGTCGCCATTCATAATAGTAGAAGGGGTTCGCCAGTCATAATAATGGGTGAGGGTCGTCAGTCATAATAATGGATGAGGGTCGCCAGTCATAACAATGGATGAGGGTCGCCAGTCATAATGGTAGAAGGGGTTCGCCAGTCATAATAATGGATGAGGGTCGCCATTCATAATAGTAGAAGGGGTTCGCCAGTCATAATAATGGATGAGGGTCGCCAGTCATAATAGGAGAAGGGGTTCGCCAGTCATAATGATAGATGAGGGTCGCCAGTCATAATAGTAGAAGGGGTTCGCCAGTCATAATGGTAGATGAGGGTCGCTATTCATAATAGTAGAAAGGGTTCGCCAGTCATAATGATAGATGAGGGTCGCCAGTCATAATAGTAGAAGGGGTTCGCCAGTCATAATAATGGATGAGGGTCGCTAGTCGTAATAATAGATGAGGTTCGCCAGTCATAATAGTGGATGAGGGTCGCTATTCATAATAGTAGAAGGGGTTCGCCAGTCATAATAATGGATGAGGGTCGCTAGTCATAATAATAGATGAGGTTCGCCAGTCATAATAGTGGATGAGGGTCGCTATTCATAATAGTAGCAGGGGTTCGCCAGTCATAATGATAGATGAGGGTCGCCAGTCATAATAGTAGAAGGGGTTCGCCAGTCATAATGGTAGATGAGGGTCGCTATTCATAATAGGCGAAAGGGTTCGCCAGTCATAATGATAGATGAGGGTCGCCAGTCATAATAGTAGAAGGGGTTCGCCAGTCATAATAATGGATGAGGGTCGCCAGTCATAATAATGGATGAGGGTCGCCAGTCATAATAGTGGATGAGGGTCGCCAGTCATAATAGTAGAAGGGGTTCGCCAGTCATAATAGTGGATGAGGGTCGCCAGTCATAATAATGGATGAGGGTCGCCAGTCATAATAATGGATGAGGGTCGCCAGTCATAATAGTAGAAGGGGTTCGCCAGTCATAATGGTAGATGAGGGTCGCTATTCATAATAGTAGAAAGGGTTCGCCAGTCATAATGATAGATGAGGGTCGCCAGTCATAATAGTAGAAGGGGTTCGCCAGTCATAATGGTAGATGAGGGTCGCTATTCATAATAGTAGAAAGGGTTCGCCAGTCATAATATGGATGAGGTTCGCCAGTCATAATAGTGGATGAGGGTCGCTATTCATAATAGTAGCAGGGGTTCGCCAGTCATAATGATAGATGAGGGTCGCCAGTCATAATAGTAGAAGGGGTTCGCCAGTCATAATTGTAGATGAGGGTCGCTATTCATAATAGAAGAAAGGGTTCGCCAGTCATAATAATGGATGAGGGTCGCCAGTCATAATAGTAGAAGGGGTTCGCCAGTCATAATAATGGATGAGGGTCGCTAGTCATAATAGTTGATGGGGTTCGCCAGTCATAATAGTGGATGAGGGTCGCTAGTCATAATAAATGATAAGGTTCGCCAGTCATAATAGTGGATGAGGGTCGCTATTCATAATAATGGATGAGGGTCGCCAGTCATAATAGTGGAAGAGGGTCGCCAGTCATAATAGTAGAAGGGGTTCGCCAGTCATAATAATGGATGAGGGTCGCCAGTCATAATAGAAGAAGGGGTTCGCCAGTCATAATAGTGGATGGGGGTCGCCATTCATAATAGTAGCAGGGGTTCGCCAGTCATAATGATAGATGAGGGTCGCCAGTCATAATAATGGATGAGGGTCGCCAGTCATAACAATGGATGAGGGTCGCCAGTCATAATAGTAGAAGGGGTTCGCCAGTCATAATAATGGATGAGGGTCGCCAGTCATAATAATGGATGAGGGTCGCCAGTCATAATAGAAGAAGGGGTTCGCCAGTCATAATAATGGATGGGGGTCGCCATTCATAATAGTAGAAGGGGTTCGCCAGTTCAAATAATGGATGAGGGTCGTCAGTCATAATAATGGATGAGGGTCGCCAGTCATAACAATGGATGAGGGTCGCCAGTCATAATGGTAGAAGGGGTTCGCCAGTCATAATATTGGATGAAGGTCGCTATTCATAATAGAACAAAGGGTTCGCCAGTCATAATAATGGATGAGGGTCGCCAGTCATAATAGTAGAAGGGGTTCGCCAGTCATAATGGTAGATGAGGGTCGCTATTCATAATAGTAGAAAGGGTTCGCCAGTCATAATATGGATGAGGGTCGCCAGTCATAATAGTAGAAGGGGTTCGCCAGTCATAATAATTGATGATGGTCGCTAGTCATAATAATAGATGAGGTTCTCCAGTCATAATAGTGGATGAGGGTCGCTATTCATAATAGTAGCAGGGGTTCGCCAGTCATAATGATAGATGAGGGTCGCCAGTCATAATAGTAGAAGGGGTTCGCCAGTCATAATAATGGATGAGGGTCGCCATTCATAATAGTAGAAGGGGTTCGCCAGTCATAATAATGGATGAGGGTCGCCAGTCATAATAGGAGAAGGGGTTCGCCAGTCATAATGATAGATGAGGGTCGCCAGTCATAATAGTAGAAGGGGTTCGCCAGTCATAATAGTGGATGGGGGTCGCCATTCATAATAGTAGCAGGGGTTCGCCAGTCATAATGATAGATGAGGGTCGCCAGTCATAATAGTAGAAGGGGTTTGCCAGTCATAATAATGGATGAGGGTCGCTAGTCATAATAGTAGATAGGGTTCGCCAGTCATAATACTGGATGAGGGTCGCTATTCATAATAATGGATGAGGGTCGCCAGTCATAATAGTGGAAGAGGGTCGCCAGTCATAATAGTAGAAGGGGTTCGCCAGTCATAATGGTAGATGAGGGTCGCTAGTCATAATAGTAGATGGGGTTCGCCAGTCATAATAATGGATGAGGGTCGCTAGTCATAATAGTAGATGGGTTCGCGGGTCATTTATAATGGATGAGGATCTCCAGTCATAATAGTACATTGTAAAAAATGAGGTGCTAATCTAGCGCTTACAGTGCTTGTATAGTGACTGCACTGGGAGTGTTGATTTTCTAGTTTAAATGTGAACTAGAAAATCAGCACTACTAGTGCAGTCACTATACAAGCACTGTAAGTGCTGAATTAGCAATTCATTTTTACAGTGTAGTAGGGGTTTGCTAGTCATAATAGTAGATGAGGGTCGCTAGTCTTATTAGTAGAAGAGGGTTGCTAGCCATGATAGTGGAAGTGGTTCGCATGTCAGTAGAAGGGAACTTTGCTACATAATAGCTGAGGTGGGCGCAAAGCGTGAGAACACAAAAAAGGTGATTTTCAAGCCTAATATGTATTATGTTGTAGTTCAAGAAGGGTATTTAATTTCGAATAAGAGCACATTTTTATTTTGAAAAATGGGATTTTTTTTTATCATAACCAGCAGGAGCTATTAAAAATGACACCCTTTAAAAAGATAGATTATCTCATGTTATTGACATTACTTTTGTGACCATCCTGAAATGTTTTATGTTGGACTTCAAGAACAGTATTTAGTTTTGAAAAAAGCGCACTTCATTTCGCCAAAAGGCTTTTTACTTTTGAAAAAGGGCATTTTTTTTTACCTACGGCGATTTTTTTTCATCATAACCAGCAGAAGTTGTTAGAAATGATACCCTCCCCTAAAAAATCAAATTATCTTTAGGCGAAAAGGTGTAGATTGTGAATAATTCCAATAACAAGGAAATATTCCTTGAATATATGCATTTAAGATAGTGTTGACCTAAACCTGTACCACAGTACTTTCTAAAAGCCTTTTTTTCAATAGAGGTTGGTTTTTTTACAGAAAAATGTCTTTTCTATCTATATTATACTTATTTTTAGTTGATGTTGAATATGATATGAGCATGAAATTATTCCTTCATATTATATATTTCATTTTTTGAAAAGGAAAAAACCCAAATATTTATTGTTTACAGGACACTCATTTTGTAAAGGATTTGGAAGAAAACATATTAAAGGAGTGGGAGGAAGGTTTTTTTCTCATATAAATCATCTAATGCAATGCTATATTATTTGATAAAAACATACAACTTGTTATTAAGAGAGTAAAATGCGATACTGATGGAAACTATGTTGCTTATTTCATTGATATCATTGTATAGGCAAAATGACCCTTATTTTTTTAGATGTATAGAAAATATCTTATTGGACTATGATGATCCTCATAAAATCCTATGTGGTGATTGGAACCTGGTCCAAAGTTTTGAGTCAGTGAGTTAATTTAGTTGATCCATGGCGTCAGTTAAATCCAAATTCAAAATGTTATACTTGGAGACAGTCCACACCATTGAAGCAAAGTAGAAAACATTATTTTTTGATATCTTCAGATATTATTTCTTTGGTTAGAAAATGTGATATTGATTTAGGATATCGTACCGATCACACAATGGTCAGTTTAGAGACTGTGTTAGATGAATGTTTTTACAGTATCTTGATATTGATTGTCTTCATGATAAAGCTTTTGAAACTGTTAGAAAAGAGAAACTCAGATTTATTATTGAATATCAGTTGTTTTGTTTATACACTGTTCATAGGCGGATCTAGGGGGCCCGAGGGGCCCACCCCCCAAAAAAAAAAAGTAAAAGGGGGAAGAAAGAAAGAAAGAAAGAAAGAAAAGAAAGAAAGAAAGAAAGAAAAAGAAGGGAAAAGAGAGGAGAAAAAAGAAGGGGAAACACAAGAAGAGGAAGACGAGTGAATAAAATAAGATGAGGGGAAGCCTAGAAAAATGATTTTTAAAATCCTTAATGTCACTATAAAAAAAATCGCTTGCGCTTCGCGCCCGCATTGCATGTTAGGTGATTTACATATCAATATGGAGATTGAAATATCAAATTTTGAAGTCAACATAGAAAACATATTTCAGCTCAGAAATCGTACTTTCATTATTTTGTTTGATTTTCAAATTGATTTTTAAAAAGTGCTCTGCAAAACTTTTTGTTTTATGGTCTGAATTTTTTAAAATTTCGGCTCGCGATTCGCGCTCGCATTGATTGTTGAAAATCTATCAACTCACGCATCTTCTTCATAAATCATAAATACAAAAGTGCTTTAAATGTACAGTTTTCAGGCCATAATATTAATAGATTTCACGCTCTCACATTAGGCTTATTAGGTTAATAAATAAGATATTAATTCAAGAATCAAATTGTCCCTTTTTCAGAATGCAATATCGACAAGTTTTATCTTGCGCTTAGGAAGAGAAATAAGAAGATATAGTCATAATTTTAATATGATGACATAATGCTCTTGGAATGTCCTGGTCCTATGTCAAAACTCAAAGTAATAATAATGAAACTTTTGAATGAAATTAAAAAAATTAAACTCTTTTTTTAATGTCATCCATACACACCTCACAATTTTTCCTACAAAGTGCTTGAAATACAGAGCTTAAATTGACCCTTTTCAGATCGGAATATCAAATGTTTTAAGCTCCCGCTTTGCGCTCACTTTATCGATTTTAACGATCAAAAAAGGTATTTAGAATGCCCACTCAGATTCTAGGTCTAAATCTGAAACACGCGCGCGTTTATTCAGATACGCAGCTTGTGCTCTGTATAAATCATTATCCAGTTTTAATCCACAATATAAAAAATTTGTGCTCGCGCTTTGCGCTCGCAATATCGATGTAGAAAGATATCCAATTACTCATCCTTTTCACGATTTACAAAACATGAATGGAGTGTCCCGTTTTTAGGTGTAAACAGCGGCGTAACAGGGGTCGGTGGCCAAGGGGTGGGGGGGGGCAAGAGCCAAAAATTTCCCGGTCATATCATGGTATAAACAGGCGCAATGGTGTAATTAGGCGACGATTTCGAAAGGGCAAGACATTGTGTATCAGGCAGAATTTATCTTTTAAAAAAAAGTCGCGAGAGAGCGATGCGAGCGAGCGATCAAAAATTTTGACATTTTTAATACAAAAATCCAATTTTGTGATAGATTTTGACATGATATCCAGAGAATTTATTTTACTCTTCTCTCTTTCCATCCCTTTTTTGTGATCTGTACGCCACTGTTAACAGGATTATTTGCGGCAGTAGCGTGCAGAGTAAACAAAACAAAAATCAAGGTGCGCAGTATGGCGCATGTGCTAAAAAGCTGTTTAATATAAGTCCCGAGCGAGCGAAGCGAGAAAAAAATCACCTTTTCATGAGAATCTAACTTTGAGATATCTTTTTTTACATGGTAAAACTTTTGGGGACCATGGCCCAACCCTTCCATACTCATATACGGCAGTGCTATGCGGTTGGGGTCTGGGGCGGAGCCCCCGGAACTTCTTGATCTCAAAGCCATTTAAACCTCGCAGATTGCCGCTATTTAATCAAATTGCGGGTATATACAGAATATAGCTTTTACACAACACATTTATTCAACCCAGTTGAACCAAATATTTTGAGGGGGCAAAACATAGCAATGTGGGGGGGGGGGAAGTCGCAAGCGAGCAAAGCTAGCTGGAAAAAAATTGCCTATTGAAATTAAATTCTAATTATGTGATAATTTCTCCATTATATTCAGCAAATAACACATTTCATTGTTTCCATTCATTTCATTATACGTTGTCTCCCATAAATTCTTTTATTTCCTCTTGGGTGTTGAACCAAGACCCCCCCCCCGCGCCTGTACGCCAGTGATTGAACGTAAAGCTTAATGTAGGAAGGGTCCCTAAGGGGGGGGGGCGTAATAGAGCCATTTGAAGGTCATAGATGAAGAGCCCCTACTGCTTGGGGTCTGGGGCAAAGCCCCGGTAGCTTTTTTTGCATAAAATTTAGCAAGCTAATAGCACAATGTTGTATGCAGTTCCTCTTTCTTCCCGCTCTTTATTTTCTATCCTCGTCAGCCCGGTCGTGTTATTAAGTTTTTATTTCTTGTCCCTTTTCTTTGTTTTCCAATTTTGCTTTGGACTAATTCCATTCTACCTTCATTTCCCGCTATTGTTTGCCATCTTTTAATTTATTTCCCATCATGCTATTGCACTCTATAGGTCTATTTCAGAATGATTTGTTCTTTCTCAAATGTTTTTCTTTCGTTCTTCTTCCCGCTTTCCTTCCTTTTCTATTCCAAAAAATACATTTTTCCTTGTTTTCTTTCCACTTTTCCCTTCCTCTTTCCTTTTCCTCCTTTCCTTTCTCTCTTTCCTTCCCTTTCCCTTTCTTTCTCCATCCCTTTTATTTTTCCCGTTTTTTTTTATTTTCCCGGTGAAATCCGCCGGGGGGCAGCTTGCCCGCTGCCCCCCCCCCCGCCTGTTACGCCACTGGTGTAAATCTCGAATTTTTCCGCTTGCACTTCGCATCAATTGTTTAGTTACATACTTATCCTTTTTACGATGACAAAAAGTGCTCAGAATTTCGTTTTTCAGGTAGAAATATCAAAATTTTTAGCTCGCGCTTCGCGCTCGCATTATTTGATTATTGAAATATATAACGTTCTTAGGCTAACTGCAAGCAGCCGTTAACAGATCATTTTTTATTACATCAAAACGTATATATTAAAAATTTCTGCTCGCGCTTTGCGCTCGCTATATTAAAGGTCAAGTCCACCTCAGAAAAATGTTGATTTAAATCAATATAGAGAATAATCAGACAAGCACAATGATGAAAATTTCATCAAAATCGGATGTAAAATAAAAAAGTTATGACATTTCAAAGTTTCGCTTATTTTCAACAAAATAGTTATATGAACGAGCCAGTTACATCCAAATGAGAGAGTCGATGATGTCACTCACTCACTATTTCTTTTGTTTTTTATCGTTTGAATTATACAATATTTCGATATTTTTCGAATTTGACGATTAGGACCGTCCTCCTTGCGTGAAGCACAAAATGTTAAAATAATGGAATTCCACGTGTTCAGGGAGGAATGAAACTTCATTTCACAGACAATGACGACAAAATAAAAATATTTCATATTTCATTTAACAAAATACAAAAGAAATAGTGAGGAGGTCAGGAGGTGATAATGTGAAATATGTAGAATAAAGGGGAAAATCTGAAAATATGTGTACAAAACAAATGGAGAGTTGTCCACAAAATCAGCCATTCAGTCATTTCTGCTCGTGCTTCACGTTTGTAGTAGTTATTCATTTGCATGCACATCTTTTTCAGAAAAAATACAAAAGATTTCCCAAAAAATTAGCTCGCGCTTCGCGCTCACATTATATAAATAAAGATATGATATTGTCTATAAATGTTTATTTATAGGAATAAAGCTAAGAAGTGAGTATTAGGATTACCCCTTCAAAGAAACCAAAAATCATCTTCGAGTGGCCGATCGGGGAAAATATGTCTGAAAAAAATCCGCCCCCCCCCACTATTGGCGAAGGCTAGATCCGCCCCTGCTGTTGATGGAGTTGAGAGCAGCGACTATATTGTATGTAATAAGAGAGAAGAGAAAAGAAGAGAGTGTAGAAAAAAACCTCGAAATTGAAATACTTAACTTAGAAAAACTTCTAGACCAAAATATAAATACTAGAGAAAATTTACAAAAAATTAGGCTACTTAGGAAATAATTAGAACAATTTAGATAAGACTTCAAATAATGCAATATGGAGAAAAACCGTCTAAATATTTTTTTATCTTGAAAAGCAGAGGATAGCAGAAATAAACATTTGTTGAATTGATTCATGATAATGGTGCAGTATTGCAAAACAAACAGACATTTTAAGAGAAATTGGCTCATATAATGAACAGTTATATAAATATGCAAATAGTGATGCTGAAGAACTTTTTTTTATCTTATTAGAGAAGAGAGTTTCCATAGTCTTACAGAGGAAGACGATTCTTCTTAAGGAGAAATATCTTACAGTGAAGTTGATTTAGCATTAAAAAAATATGAAAAATAATAAGCCTCCTGGACGAGATGGATTTTCAACTGATTTTTTTTTAAAGCATTCTTTCAGGACTTAGGTTATATTCTTGGTACGAAGTATGAATTTTGCTTATATTTCTGGAAAATTATCCATCTCACAAACAATAATGGCTTGATAACATTAATTCCTTAAGGTGACAAAGTAAGACATTTCATCAAAAATTAGAGATCAATTTCATTGTTGAATGTTGTTTATAAACTGTTGTAAAGTTGTATTGCTCACAGACTTTAAAAAGTATTACCATATAATTATTCATGTTAATCAATCAGGATTCTTGTCTGGACGATTTATTGGTGAAAATAGGAAAATTTTGAATGATTTAATTGCGTATACGGAGAAGAAACATATTCCTGATTTCTGATTTTTCATGATTTTTTGTTTAAAACGCTTTCCATTTTTGAATTTGGCAAATCTTTCATGACATGAATAAAAATACTTTATCAGAATGCATTTTCTAGTGTTATAGTCAATGGGCAAATGACATTAAGATTCGTTTTTGCTATGCTCTAAAATTCATGGGTTGTTAATTCGAAATTCATACTCTGTCAAATGAATTTATGTTGGCTTAAAAGAATACAAAGTTCTTTAATATGCGGATGACACAGTTTTATTTCTCGATGGTACAGCTGCCAGTTTCTGTAATGTACTAAATATTTTGGATTCATTTGCTAAATGTAGTGGGTTGAAGGTCAATACGCAAAATCTACCATCTACCTCAGCTACCATTATGACTATCGACCCCATCTACTATTATGACTGGCGAACACTTTCTTCTATTATGACTGCATACGACCCTCATCCATTATTATGACTGCCGAACCCTTTCTACTATTATGAATAACGACCCTCATCTACCATTATGACTGGCGAACCCCTTTAAGTATTATGACTGGCGACCCTCATCCATTATTATGATTGGCAAACCCTTTCTCCTATTATGACTGGCGAACCCCTTCTACTATTATGAATAGCGACCCTCATCCATTATTATGACTGGCGACCCTCATCCATTATTATGACTGGCGAACCCCTTCTACTATTATGACTGGCGACCCTCATCCACTATTAGGACTGGCGACCCTCATCCATTATTATGACTGGCGACCCTCATCCATTATTATGAATAGCGACCCTCATCCATTATTATGACTGGCGACCCTCATCCATTATTATGACTGGCGACCCTCATCCACTATTATGACTGGCGAACCCCTTCTACTATTATGACTGGCGAACCCCTTCTACTATTATGACTGGCGACCCTCATCCACTATTATGACTGGCGACCCTCATCCATTATTATGAATAGCGACCCTCATTCATTATTATGACTGGCGAACCCTTTCTACTTTTATGAATAGCGACCCTCATCGACCATTATGACTGGCGAACCCCTTCTACTATTATGACTGGCGAACCCCTTCTACTATTATGACTGGCGACCCTCATCCACTATTATGACTGGCGACCCTCATCCATTATTATGACTGGCGACCCTCATCCATTATTATGAATAGCGACCCTCATCCATTATTATGACTGGCGAACCCCTTCTACTATTATGACTGGCGACCCTCATCCACTATTATGACTGGCGACCCTCATCCATTATTATGACTGGCGACCCTCATCCATTATTATGAACAGCGACCCTCATCCATTATTATGACTGGCGAACCCCTTGTACTATTATGAATAGCGACCCTCATCTACCATTATGACTGGCGAACCCCTTCTACTTTTATGACTAGCGACCCTCATCTACCATTATGACTGGCGAACCCCTTCTACTATTATGAATAGCGACCCTCATCTACCATTATGACTGGCGAACCCCTTCTACTTTTATGACTGGCGAACTCCTTTAAGTATTATGACTGGCGACCCTCATCCATTATTATGACTGGCAAACCCTTTCTCCTATTATGACTGGCGACCCTCATCTATTATTATGACTGGCAAACCCTTTCTCCTATTATGACTGGCGACCCTCATCCATTATTATGACTGGCGACCCTCACCCATTATTATGACTGGCGAACCCTTTCTACTATTATGACTAGCGACCCTCATCTACTATTATGAATAGCGACCCTCATCTACCATTATGACTGGCGAACCCCTTCTACTATTATGACTGGCGACCCTCATCCATTATTATGACTGGCGAACCCCTTCTACTATTATGAATAGCGACCCTCATCTACCATTATGACTGGCGAACCCCTTCTACTATTATGACTAGCGACCCTCATCTACCATTATGACTGGCGAACCCCTTCTACTATTATGAATAGCGACCCTCATCTACCATTATGACTGGCGAACCCCTTCTACTTTTATGACTGACGAACTCCTTTAAGTATTATGACTGGCGACCCTCATCCATTATTATGACTGGCAAACCCTTTCTCCTATTATGACTGGCGACCCTCATCTATTATTATGACTGGCAAACCCTTTCTCCTATTATGACTGGCGACCCTCATCCATTATTATGACTGGCGACCCTCACCCATTATTATGACTGGCGAACCCTTTCTACTATTATGACTAGCGACCCTCATCTACCATTATGACTGGCGAACCCCTTCTACTATTATGAATAGCGACCCTCATCTACCATTATGACTGGCGAACCCCTTCTACTATTATGAATAGCGACCCTCATCTACCATTATGACTGGCGAACCCCTTCTACTTTTATGACTGGCGAACCCCTTTTAGTATTATGACTGGCGACCCTCATCCATTATTATGACTGGCGAACCCTTTCTCCTATTATGACTGGCGACCCTCATCCATTATTATGACTGACGAACCCTTTCTCCTATTATGACTGGCGACCCTCATCCATTATTATGACTGGCGAACCCTTTCTACTATTATGAAAAGCGACCCTCATCTACCATTATGACTGGCGAACCCCTTCTACTATTATGACTGGCGACCCTCATCTATTATTATGACTGGCGAACCCTTTCTACTTTTATGAATAGCGACCCTCATCGACCATTATGACTGGCGAACCCCTTCTACTATTATGACTGGCGAACCCCTTCTACTATTATGACTAGCGACCCTCATCCACTATTATGACTGGCGACCCTCATCCATTATTATGACTGGCGACCCTCATCCACTATTATGACTGGCGAACCCCTTCTACTATTATGACTGGCGAACCCCTTCTACTATTATGACTGGCGACCCTCATCCACTATTATGACTGGCGACCCTCATCCATTATTATGAATAGCGACCCTCATTCATTATTATGACTGGCGAACCCTTTCTACTTTTATGAATAGCGACCCTCATCGACCATTATGACTGGCGAACCCCTTCTACTATTATGACTGGCGAACCCCTTCTACTATTATGACTGGCGAACCCCTTCTACTATTATGACTAGCGACCCTCATCCACTATTATGACTGGCGACCCTCATCCATTATTATGACTGGCGACCCTCATCCATTATTATGACTGGCGACCCTCATCCACTATTATGACTGGCGAACCCCTTCTACTATTATGACTGGCGACCCTCATCCACTATTATGACTGGCGACCCTCATCCATTATTATGACTGGCGACCCTCATCCATTATTATGAATAGCGACCCTCATCCATTATTATGACTGGCGACCCTCATCTATTATTATGACTGGCGACCCTCATCCACTATTATGACTGGCGACCCTCATCCACTATTATGACTGGCGAACCCCTTCTACTATTATGACTGGCGACCCTCATCCACTATTATGACTGGCGACCCTCATCCATTATTATGACTGGCGACCCTCATCCATTATTATGAATAGCGACCCTCATCCATTATTATGACTGGCGACCCTCATCTATTATTATGACTGGCGACCTTCATCCACTATTATGACTGGCGACCCTCATCCATTATTATGACTGGCGACCCTCATCCATTATTATGACTGGCGAACCCCTTCTACTTTTATGACTAGCGACCCTCATCTACCATTATGACTGGCGAACCCCTTCTACTATTATGACTGGCGAACCCCTTCTACTATTATGACTGGCGACCCTCATCCACTATTATGACTGGCGACCCTCATCCATTATTATGACTGGCGACCCTCATCCATTATTATGAATAGCGACCCTCATCCATTATTATGACTGGCGACCCTCATCTATTATTATGACTGGCGACCCTCATCCACTATTATGACTGGCGACCCTCATCCATTATTATGACTGGCGACCCTCATCCATTATTATGACTGGCGAACCCCTTCTACTATTATGACTGGCGACCCTCATCCACTATTATGAATGGCGACCCTTATGATCAACGAACCTTTTTCCTCCTTATGACTGGCGACCCTCTTCCTTTATTATGACTAGCGACCCTCTTGTTTGATTATGAATGGCGACCCCCATCGTTGATTATGACTAGCGACCTCTATGAACAAAGCCCCTTATGAATAGCGACCCTTATGACTATTATGACTAGCGGTCCTTATAACTAGCGGGTATTATGACCAGTGGTCCTTATGACTGGCGGGTGGATCCCTGTTGGCCTTGGTGTTGGTGTTGAAATTTTGATTGCTCCCCTTGCTCCAAAACTTACTCAGAGTTTGTAAAACTGATCCACATCATATTATTGACATCAACAACTAGTGAGTGACTTTTCGGGATCAAATGCATTTTATGTTTGGTGTAATAATCGTGTAAAAATTGACCTAACACCAACACCAAAAGTTCAACACCGAACTTGAAATCACCCATTATGTAATGAAATTCTAAGGGCAGGCGGTCGTGTTTTTCTTCTGAATCTAGTCTTTCGAACAGAGGGTCGTGGATGTGAATCCAAGCCATGGCATGTCTTCAAGAAACTTATACACATTGAGCTGTATTCAAGATTCAAGATTGTTTTCACCTCACAACGCTGAGGTAAATAGGTAGCCGGCAGGATTACTCCATGAATATGCAGAACGTTGAAAGGCAGCTCGAGCTAAGGCCTGGGTAATAACAATAATATTACGCCTCAGAAAAGATTATTTCTAGATACATACATGCACGTTTATATAAATGTTATTATTATTGAAATGCTACCTAGATGATTCCTTTTGATGATTATTACGGGAAGAATAAGTTGATGGAATTCTACGAAAAGAACTAAAAGCTTTCAGGCTATGTAGAATAGCCACATCGAACTTCAGAAAAGGTTCAGAAACATTTCCTGTATAAAGGGTTAAAAAATGGCTACCGCCCGTGCATTGTTTACTTGAGCGTAATGTCACGTCAGTGGATATTTCTGCTCAAATTACTTATGAATGGGGTGGGGTAGTACACAAATCACAGACAACCATATTTATTTTTGTACAACCTAATGCTTTTAATATTGACATGTTCGTCGATCGTAGTTTTGATTAACTCAGATTGATATCATTGCTATTGCATTGTCAATTATTTGTAGATATTTTAATTCTGTATGATTAGAAATGAATTATCTACAGAAATATAAATAAACCCATCAGATTAAAGTTTGCTTTTCGAATTTCATTCTCCTGTATAGGGCCTATGTTTAAAACTAAGTGATTCATGAAGAACATTTTGAAAAAAAAAATATTAAAAGAAAATAAGGGGATAGTTATTAATATTATTTGCATTCCCTATTGTTAATATTGATATATTTAGGTTATTTGGTGGCCAAGTCTTATAAGCTTTGCTCTCCACGGGGTCATCCTACCATATTTTGATTTTTTGTATAAAAGTTTGTCGTCAATGTATTGTTTTGTTTAATTTGGTGGTTAAGCAAATAAATTTAATTTAATTGAAATCTCTCTCTTGGTTGGCATTCTGCTCCCCCCTGAAAATCCTGTGCAAGTTTCCACAAATTTCATCAGGTACATGTACGGGCGCGTGAGTGTGGGGTTGTGCGTGCTTGTTTATGGATGGGTATGCCGGGGGCTTTTCATGAAAGGACTCGTCGGATGTTTTATCCGACAAGTCACATCTTATCCATCAGTTAGCCAATCAAAATCATGGAAAGACGTCATATCTGACTTGTCGGATGAAAATATTGATGAAACGCTCCCCTGAACGTTACGTTACGTGTGTGCTTGGAGGTATGGGAATGAAAAGACTTCGGGGATGTAAAGGAGTACTTCAGGCTAAAAACAATATGACTTGAACAGATTAAAGGAGAATGAAACCTTTGGAATAGGATAGCTTGTGTGAAAACAGGAAAAAAGTAGATCAACAAAAGTTTAAGAAAAATCTGACAAGTAATAAGAAAGTTATGAGCATTTGAACATTGCGATCACTAATGCTATGGAGCTGCCCACTTTGGCAATGTGACAAGGATGTGTGATGTCACTTGTGAACAACTCTCCCCATTACTTTAGTAACTGCTTCTTTTATCACATCTATCAGTAGATCATGTGTTCTTTGTATAGGAGGGCATGCAATACAGATTTTTAAATATACATCATGGATAAAGAGTTTGTATCACCTTAAGAAAAAGCAACATTTTGGGGAGGGTATTTTATAGTCTATCGAAGGGAAAGTTGTTCACATGCGACATCATACATCCTTGTCACATTACCAATGTGAGGATCTCCATAGCATTAGTGATTGTGTTATTCAAATGCTCGTAACTTTCTCATTATTTGTCCGATTTTTCTAAAAATTTTTTAGCTCTTACTCTTAGATCTTTCTGTTTCGATATATTCCCCTTTAAGAAAAATCAGACAAACAAAACACTGAAAATTTGATCAAATTCGGACAAGGAATAACCAAAGCATAATATTATGGCGTTTAAAGATTTGCATTATTCCGGTGAAACAGTTCTAGGCATGTCTTCATAAATATTCGATTAGCAAACTGATGATGTCCTATCCCCACTTCTTCTTTTGTAGTTTATTATATGAAATTATGTTTAATTCATTTTTTCCTTCAAGAACAAACAATATTGGAATAACAACTGATTAAGTGCATTAGATCTTAATTGCTGCAACTTACTTCATTACAAGAGATACATATCACTCACACATGAATGAAAAACTGAAACAGATATGATTGCATGTAAAATATAAGAAAAAGAAAGTAGGATAAAACATCATTAGTCCACATTATTAGTCCATCTAATGAATATTCATGTCGACGTGCATATAACTGATATAACTGTTTTTACAATCAATTGCTGATTAAAAGTGTAAAATTCGTTCAATTTGTTATTTGTGATCCAAGTTTGATGATTTTTTTTTGCATTTTGCTTCGTGCATCTCCTTAATTGGGAGTTTTCGTGGTCATGAAGTTATATTAAAGTTCAGATATAACGCGATTTGCATAACCCCGGAATTTTTACTCTACGATGGATGACGGATTCAAGTATAAAGAAAATATATAGTCAACAATATGTTCTTCACGAGACTGAACATCCAGAAAGTCTTTAGTCAAAATTGATGAATCAAAACAGATTCTGGACAAACAAATATTTGCAATTATCTGTTAGCCCGAAACTTAGGACGAAACTGTTTCTCCTGTTCATCAACTTTCGACAAAAACCTCCCGGCTGTTCATTGTCATTTGACCGACATCAATGCACTTACTGTGTTTTTTATTTCGTTGTGCACCGCAGAGCGAAGACACCCTTATGTCCTGTATGGGCATATCGATTTATGATAGTATGCCGTTTGTACATTTATATCCAAAATGTTTATAAACTTTCATTGAATCGTATTAATCATATCTGATACCTTTTCTTTAATTTTATTTCATAAACCAATCACGAATGTGCATTTGTGACTTGTGTTCCGTAGAAACAGACGTGGCGGTGATGTTCATTTACTACATTGCTCTCAGTCGTTTGCAAGGATTTTTCAAGTAGCTCTTTAGCAATAAAAAGTTAACATCAATTTGTGACAAGACTAGCTGTCGGGGACAGACAATCTTCGGATGATGATCCTACCGAGAAAGCGAAATATTCACGTTCACAAACACGATGAAGAGGGTCATTTTGTGGACTATCCCACCTAAGATATTCACACATATTATAGGCCTATTGAATATTTCCGGATATTTACCCAATAGGTGTAATCAAACATTGCATCTGAAATGACTTTGACGGGGATCCGGACGAAATGTAAATGAAAATATTCAAACTGAAGCAGTGGACATCCTTGATTTAATTTCATGAATACCCTCAGCATATTTACATGGGAGGGGGGGGGGAGCTAATTAACTCATTGGAGGGAGTGAAATAATTAGATTAAGAGTTATTTTCACTTGTTGACGAAATTTCACCCCCTTTGGAAGAGCGGTAGGGTGAAAGTGTCGTTTTTTTCTAAATTCCTTGCAAATTGAGTGATCCATAGACATGATGGCCGTAGAACTGTAAGGGGAGCGAAGGATCGTTAAAAATCAATCATTTTAGAGAGATTATTCCTATGAATTCCCATATAAATACATCAACATATAGGTTCAAATTAGCTGAATAGTAATACATATCCCGTACTCATATTGTAGACATGTAATTAGAAAATTTCTAGACAAAATTTTGAAGTACAATGAACGTTACACTATGTTCAAAACCCATGTCATGTTCACCGAAACGTAAAGTTGTAGATTAATGTATACGTAACAGGTTTAAACATTAAAATGGAAGTCTATGCACTTTTCTTAGAGTAGATGTGTTTTTTAACACAAAAATGGGATTTAAAGTTTTGTGTCTATGTGAGGAAAATATACTAAAAAATAAATATCCCGGTTGGGCCTACAAGGGATGGTTTTAGGAAAAAGTGTCGGTAGAAGAAACAGAGAGATGCAACATTTTTCCGGTGCTCGAGTGGATAAAGCCGAACCTTAGAAGGGTCTTCAATTCTCAGGAGGCGGAGTGCTTTCCGCTGTAACCTATCAAGAAGTGTGAGTAGTACCAGCTCCAGCCCAAATCGGACATGCATACTCCTATTATAAGCTTTGTAGTTTGTGACCCTTGCCTTGAGTCGAGGGAAATCCTCGAGTAGCTCAATATGTATAAGCTTTTTGCAACCTTTTTGGCAAGGCACGTGACGTAGGGAGCCCAGCCGGTCAAAGTGTTGGCGATGATATCACCAAGTAGGGTAATTCTCTTTGTTGGTTTAAAGGTTGAGTTCATAAAGTGGAAAGGAGTGGTCCTGGTTTCGCATCCTGACGATATTCAGCCCTTCTTTCTTGCTTGCATTGCAGGTGATACACCAATCTGCTGCCCATTTCTCAATTTTCGGCAAGTCACGCAGAAGATTCTCAGCACAGATGGTTCTTTCGAAAGAGTTTTCTATAACAATACGTACGGTTGAGTCATCAGCAAAAAGGTAAAGACCATTTTCTACTTGGGAAGTCAGATCGCCGATGTACATAAAAAAAATAGTAGGGGCCCTACTACACTTCCCCGTGGCACACCAGCAGTGATGGTCTTGGATGATGTTGAAGTGAAGCCATCTAGAACAACAGCCTGCTGCCTAATGGCGAAGAAAGTAGAAATCCATGCTCATATATCGCCATGTATGCCAAAAGATGACAGAAGGACGAGATATCAAACACGATCAGAGGCTATGTGTAATCTTAGCTTCGTATTGATAGCCTAGGGAGTCGTTCCACCACTGTGGGATATATTAAAGTATGTAAACTGTGGATCTCTTTCCCCGGAACCCACATCTTGCATCGCTAAGAAATTTGTAATTGTTACGATGATTTCGAATTTGGTCGCCATGTATGCTCTTCATTACTTTCGAGATGATCGAAAGCAGGGATATGGACCTGTAGTTCGATGGATCCTGTTTGTTGCCTATCTTGGGCGCAGCTACAACATGGGCAGTTGTAACTCTGAATGTAGGTTTTTGTTCAAGGACAACTTTGGCGCAAATCGAACTTTACATCGCAGTAAAACATACCTCTTCATTATCCAAACGTTAAGACATACTACATTATGGTATATATCAAATTATTTGGGAGAAGACATTTCACGCCATGATACTTTGTAAATGACGTATTTTTTTTCCTGAAATTGGGAATTTATGAGGTGTCAATATTGTCTTTACTCACACGGTAGTGCCGATCACGAGAGAGATAGAAAGAGAGAAAAAAATCAGTTCTGATTAACCACAATCATATTAATTTATTGTGACGTCATTTTCCCTTAATTTCTCGCATTAAGAAATTAGGCATCAACGACGGGAAAATCCCTTGTTCAATTTTCGGATTAGCCTACCTCCCCCAAGTTCGTGCAAATATTCCTACAGTGAAATAACTTAAGTTTTGGAGTTCAATTATGCGACTTGTGATGAAATCGTGCTCGAGTGGTAGAAATTATGTTTAGTGATCCCCACCCTTTTGTTTGAGTCGACAAGACAACGCAGAGAAAAAAAAACAAGTTTGTCTACTGTTTGCGTATCACACGCATTTTAGAGAAAGAGAGAGAGGGAGAGTCTAACCCTTTGGCGTAGCACAGGGGTGGCAGGGGTGTCATGTGTCATTTCATATATATATATATATATATATATATATATATATATATATATATATATATATATATATATATATATATATATATATATATATATATATATATATATATATATTGATTTGCGAGGAGAAAAGTTGAAAAAAAAGTTGGATAACATGTGCCTTAAAAAAGTGAAAGTATGAAACAGAATTTAATGATAGTAATAGAAGTGTCTTTATAGTTTATTTTACCTTAAAATGCACAGGATAAATAAAAATCTAAGAACTTAGGATGAAGGAAAAAAAAGCTATTGGAAATGCTATGATGACAGTATCGGTTAAAGTAGATATGTTTTCAAAGCAGCTTTGAATTATTCAACTGCATCAACTTACCTTGAATTTTGGGTGGCACTATATTATTTCAGCTTTCTGGCGATTTTACCATAAGACTTGGTTAGGTTAGTATAAGACCTGCTGGAGTGTTTTGATCATATTTTATACAAATGTCTCAGAGAGAGAGAAGATGGAACCATTTTATGAAAACAATTGACTGAGAGTAACAAGTTATTCAACTTATTACATGGCCTGGCTTGACCAAGGCACATATATTACAAAAAGGCAAGGGGGAACACTCTTTAAAAAAGTTGTGCAAAAATGCCCAACTTTTAACCAACCCTGGGCAATCTACTCTCCACACAACAAAATATTGGTTAAAATATGCCCAAATTGGGTAAAAAAACTACTAATTGGGTAATATATTTGCTCAATTGCATGATAATTGCCCAGAATATATATGTATTTTTTCACCAACATACATTACCCAACACAGTGGACAGTATATTGCCCAACATTTTAAGTGTGTGTAATTAGAGAAAATGAGATGTTAAGCAGAGAGGGACAGAGAAAGGGGGGGGGCAATAGAGCGAATTATTAATGGTGGTCACTGCTGTATATAAAAAAATAGTCAATGCTAGAAAGACACGAATCTATATTTAATTATCATCCCGTTCTCTTTATTGCCCCCTTCTCCCTATCTGTCTTCTTCACCTCTCTCTCCTCTCTTACTAAAATTATATATCCTTCCATTTTGCAATATAGGCCTATACGTCTTGGTCAAGTGAGGCCATGTATAACTGGAGAAAGAGGGTAACAAGAGTGAAAGAGAGAGAGGGGGGGGGGGGGTAGAAAAGAGCATTTCATATAGATTTGTGTCTTTCAACCATTGAATTTGTTTAAAATAACAATGACAATGACCCCATATATGATTCTACACGCAGTATGCCACTAGTATCTACCCACGGGATAGAGACGATAACAGTGCATCTCTTATGACGTCACAAGAAGTTTGTCATATTGTTCAAACACATTGAAATACAATGCCCATCAATGAAGAAGCCATTATTTCCGGAGTACTCCCATCGTACTTGATATGTGCAGTAGGACCAGACATATGAATTATGAATAGGACTAATATTCAAATCTATTTTAATAATTTAGAAAGTGCTGATTAGAAATATGTTTGGATTTCAGGGGTTTACGTGAAAGTGCTATTAACTCCTGCAAATGCAGCGAGTCAACCGTCAACGTGTCAGTTGGTAAAATTTAAAAATATATATTATATATATATATATATTGCTTTGTACATATTGGAATTAAGCAGAATACCTCTAACAATGGAGTGGAATTATTTTGGATATATACTCGTTTATACATTTTGTGTCAGTTCTTCATTAACTTCAGGACAGAGTAAGTATTTGAAGGTCTTTATTTTGTTTTAATAGAATGCAATGTATATTTCATGAATAAAACTTGGAGCAACAGATAAATGGCTCTATTAAGGCGTTGTTCCGAATGTAAATATCCACCTCCCTCACCTTTTTCAACTGAAAAGCTGTGAAGTGATCTCTATCTTGAAAGTTTGATTTTGTTTTAATTTTGAATAGGAAGGAAAACAAGTACATATAGACACATTCACACAAACTAAAAAAAATGTTTGATGTCATTTTGAAATCTTAATTTCAACATTGTTTGGACATAATTTGATTTCAGTAGAAAGAAATTAATGTAGATAACCCGACATTATTTAGTTCTTTGTCGCCAAGTGTATGGCCATGTGAATACCTATAATTAGCCATATGTGTAAGGGGGCTTTACAACAACCGTTCGAAACCAGACAAATTTAAAATAATTTAGACATGTTCAGGGGCCAGGCATTAACCCGGGGGGGGGCACTCGACCAAAAAAGTGGTGGGGGTGTGCCGCGGGCGAGACAAAAAACGGGGGCCTTGGAGCGGGCTTATTGTAAAAAGGAGGGTCCTTGGAACGGGCTTCGGAACGACAAATGTTTGTGAAAACGGGGGTCCTTGGAACGGATCGCCAGCGTGTGAGCGCGTATGCATCCCTACGGAACGGTCATGCGTGCATGATGCAGCTAGCGCGGCCTCCGCCGTGGAGCTCTGCGGCCGCTTTTCACCAAAATTGCAGCTCATTCAACGCGATCGGAGCGGCGTAACGAAAAATATGCGAAGCTTTGGAGCGGATTTCTCTCTTCTTTTTCCTCGATTAGAAGAAAATGCTATGCCTTGGAGCGGCTTTCTTTGTTCTTTTTCTCAACAAGGCAAAAATGCTATGCCTTGGAACGGAAATTTGAGTGTAAAAATGGGGGTCCCCTCCGCGGCACATACCCACTATGCGTTATATACTGAGTGCCCCCCCCCCCGGGGGCATTAATCAATGGGGTGTTCTTTTTTCCACCGAGAAATAATATTTAACTGAACTGGTGGGTTAACACGTCGGCACCTTACTTCTCTATACTCTTATTCTTGTGCTGGAAACTAACATTTTGATACGAATATTTTGCTAATGAACTGTGAACATTCATCAGGAAAGTCATTTGGCCTTTATTGGGGAATTAGAATGTTAGGATATAATCCGTAAATGCAAAATGACATTGAAAAAATTATTTGGCATATGTATAAGAAATGTATTTAAAACATTGCATTCTTGGTAATGGCAGAACGAACTTTTTTGAAGTTTCGAACCCAAACAGATGCCGTTCAATTAACATCTTTTTGCCTTTAAAGCAAGTAGAAAACTTGTTTAATTAATAGTTCATGAAAATGCATGAGAATACAACTATTTAGTATGTTTAAATCAAATAAATTAAATTATTTGATTTTATTTTGGAAAAAAGAACATGAGATGTGAAACAGACCTAGTAAAAAATAATTAAATGACAGGCAGAAAAAAAAAATATTGATTGACCCTAAATTGTAAAGGCTTTAATTAATTGAATACAACTCTTTTTCTTCTTTATTTTTTCATGTGATTAGTTTTTGAAATCTTGGCTATTCAAACGTCTTTATTTTCTTTATCTATTTCATGAATTACAGGCTGTGACATCAGCGGTCTTACGTTAGACCCGATGTTACTGATTGATGACGACTCACCACCAACAGGACCATATAATGCTTTTATACCAGTCTTCTTTACGTGCCAAACAACATACATGCATGCTCTCTCTGACTTCAACATGTGCAACGGGCCAAGTGGTTGGTTAACTTCACCAGAGAACTACGATTGTCTCGGTAAAATGAATTTCTACCAAAGATCAACACAGATCATTGAAAAAAGCAACCCTCATTTGAGAAACACAACCCACCCATAATATTTACATCCACAAAGTGACATAGGTTGATGTAGCCCACACCGAATCGTGCAGAAAATGATCGAATTAAGATAAGGTCATTCATGATTTGCTTACTAATTTATTGTAGCTTGAGATCATAGAATGAATTCTCATTCAGAAACCGATTTTTCTACGGCTTCAACTTTTATTTACAAGGTGTTTCGTCAACTTGAATTGCTGATCTGACCTATACAGATTCTATCGAATTAATGTTTAGATAATTAGGAATTAAGCAATTGATTTTCACAATTAGAATGCCTGAAAATGGTAATGTCCGTCGATACTGATGGTGTGTAGGGTTTTGAATTTTCAAAAGATGCCTAGATTCCATTTGATATTCCTATATGCATCTCCTATTTATGCATCTTTTATTTTTATCACTTTGTGTAGAAAAAATCAAATAACTTCAAATCAGACATTACGTCTCCGTTTATTCATTTGAGTAATCACATTACGTAGGTTCGTAGTAACCGTTTTCACGAAAGTAAGGATTGTAAAGTTTTTTAAATATATTTTTGTTAAATCAAACCATGTATTGAAAGCAAGAAATCTAAATTTCGATCGTTTTTTAAAGGGGAAATTGAGATGAATGAAATTTATCTTCTTTTAATTGACATGATTGAAGAGTGGTCTTATTATTTCAATGTTCGTTAAATTCTCTCTAGCTCCATGCCCCGAGGAAACATGGAGTAACGTAGATGTGACCTTGACAACGGGGCAGTACTTTTCCAGCGATGGCGCCTATGAGCACAACAGCGGCTTGGACTTTTCATGCTCAGTCGGAACTTTGGAAGGAACCTCTACAGCATTCTGTGAGGATGGCATATGGAGTCCCGATGCCTCCTCTGTCAAATGCAATCGTGAGTTACCTTCTTGCGATAATGCATCATTGTGGAATGATTTGATTTTGATTTGACTTCTACATGTCCATTTCGTTTATGACCAGGAGTTGTGTTCATCCATTGAACAAATCTATCAAACGAAATGCCGATATTCCCACACTCATTAGTTTTCTTGTACTGTACAACTGTTGTATGTCATAATACAGTATCAGAATAGAGTATTATTGTCTTTCGAGATTATATGACGTAGAATATTGTCAGTATATCACGATAGCTCATCAGACCAAGTTTATATTACAGGTGGGAAAAAAATCTAATTATCATGACCATTCTTTCTACAGTTCCATGTACATCGCCAGATTTTTCCAGTCCGGCGGGGACATACAACCATGGCGATGTTATCAGTTTTAGTTGCCATTATTCAGATGATAATTATCCGTCAGTGACATGCCTGGATGGGTCATGGAGTCCTACTATTACTTGTCCAGGTTAGTTCAAGACAATCATTTTAGTTTAGCGGTTATAACTCTCGCCTCGTAATCAGAAGGTAGTATGTTCGAATCTCACCGCGGCCTATAACAACCTTTGGCAAGGCATCAATCCACTCCTTTCCACTATCCACTTTGGTATTAAATGGGTGCTTGCCTTTGCCTTGTAATGGAGGCTCATTATTCCAACTTCTGTCGGAATGATACCAAAAGGGGTGGAGACAGTACATCACTTTTGTGTAGTCGTGTAAGAATCCGATAACCGGGGCCTGTAAAGCGCATGGTTGGAACCATTACCAAAAGTAGACCCTAAAATGGAAGGAGATACGCAGATATATATTTCTCCGTTGTGATTTCGTCCAGACACAGACATGACAGACTTTTAAGTAAAGTCGCTAAATGCATTTTTTGAAACATAAAAAAAAACTTTATAAGTTCATAACAGTTTTTGTACAGTATAATAAAGTAATACAACAGAATAAAGACCAAAAATTTGCATGGGAAATGTTAACAGCTCACTGATCATTCATAAGGTATCAGGATTTTTTTCTGAAAGCACGACGGAGGGCGTAAGACATAAATTTATTGGTTGATATGAATTGACATATATACACATGCAGAATAACAGAATTTCATCTAATATTCAATTCTTACACAGGCTGACCGCGATTGATTTTTATTTCCAACCATTGATTCTTGGATTTCTTGTTGTTGCTTTCTTAGGTATAATGTAACATTAACAGATTTTTCATGTAAACCCCCCCCCCCCCACCCTCTGAGAACTGATCTTACCGATCTAGTGAGTCAATTTCAGAAAAATAGACACGGATATTATGATTTTTGTTCATTTCAAATCGCTAAACTTCTCAAGATACACTTTGTTCTCCACAATTTTTTATGGGCAAGCACAGTTAGATAATCTAATAATAATGAATTTTTTGAAAACCTAAAGGTGCACCTTTCGCATGTTCAGTTCATTTCATTTGAATTTAAAAAAATGTTTTATTGAAATATGCCTCGCAGCCAAAGGATGAATAAAACAATTTACAATAACAGAATGATACTTAAAGTAGAAACATGAAACGATATAAATGGAATACAATTACTATTGCATATTATAATACAAGGAAATGATTTGTTTAAAACATGTTGGAACATTGAACATGCATGAATGAAATTTTTTAGAAGAGAGGAAGAATATAGATGGGCAAAGGGAGACAGACAGAGAAAAGGTGTGTAAAAGGAAATGGTAATTAAGATTAAAACAAACAAAAGCATGCATGTGTGACAACAAATTACATGAATTAAGTACACAATAGACTGAGTGGGAGCAAGGCGGTATAATATGAGGATGAATATCCTAGCAAATAAAGAAAACTATATCCATCATATCGTGGGGGGAGGGTGGTTCAAAAATTCAAATGCAAAAACTTTCCAAATTATAAAATATTCGTTTTTAAGCTTTCCGATGGAAGAATATTTTGCAGATAGATCGACAGGTTATTTCCCCAGAATGTTAAAAAGTAGCTTGTCCACTCTACCAAGATAAACGTGATAAGCTTAGTCGTTCTAATTGAAAAACTCCTAATTGTCGTTGCTGCCCGTTGATCTAACCACGGAAAAGAGTCTGCATGCATATCTAACATAATTTCCAAGTCCCCGCCCATGCATATTGCATTTATTTGTTAAAAGGGAGTTACTTTAACACTGAAATAATATTTGCTAATATCTTTCGTGAAGAAACGAAAGGGAAGAATGTCAAAGATTATCGCCTATGGTTTTTGAAGGGGGGGGGGTGTAATTGTTCCACGCCTTCTATTCCCGCAATGTGTATTCCCAGACAATGGGGAATACACATTAGGACTATTTGTCATATCAATATTTGCTGACGTGGCCTTCACGTGAGTATTATGTATAATCTTTTTCGAATATTAGTGGGTCAGTTATGACTCTGGATTATATATATGATTTGCCATCAAATTACACGTTTTATTGGGACTATTATTGTTTCATACAGTAAGAACGTCATTTCGAGAAAAACAAATGCAAACGAAGCCTGATGTCAAAAATATAAATTAGTGACAAGCCTTTGCAGTCCTTCTTGAAACATGACATCCTTTAGACATTAAAACATTTAAATAAGTGTGGCAGAACAATACAATGAAATGGACGCAGAATAAAACAATAAAACGAAATAAAGTCAAATCGAATCAAAATAAGGATTATTCTGTCCCAGTGTTTGAAAAGAAAGAAAGACAATACTTGAATTTTGAAGGGGAATCCAGCCTTGGCCATAAAATGTTATGTTGGGAAGGAGAAAAATAAATTAAACAGAATGGTGAAAGTTTGAAAGAAATCGGACAAGCAATGAGAAAGTTATAGCTGCTTTAATATTGAGATCACTAATACTATGTAGATTTCAAATTGGCAACTGTGTAAGTAAATTATGACAAGGGGCAAGGACAACTTTCCCATAGGCCATGTACTTTATTATCAGGGATTTGTGGTTTTCTCCTAAGTACCCATTCCCCTGGGGCAGTAATCTAAATATAACCCAGGTAGTATATTGTAGTATGTCCTCATGAAAGAAAAATATAATTTGAAATAAAACTTTTGGGAAAAATGACATTTTAGCCATAATATGTATTGGAGTACATGGAAGAGTAGTCCTTGCCTTACATCACTATGACATCCCATATGCGGCCAATTTGAAGTCTCCATGGGTATAATGATTACCAATATTTACAACTTTTAAAAATTCATAACTTTCTTGTTGTTTGTCCAATAATGTACAAACTTTCACCTATCAACTTGTCTGATTTTTCTTTTCCTTATAAAAACAAGTTTTTATTTGGGTTGGATTCCACTTTAACAATGCAAGAATGAATGAAATAAATATTTTAGCAGTGGGTCTTCTAGTAACTCCAGCTCAAACAGGACGCTCTTTGTCTTCTTGTTAAAAAAAATATGTTTCAGGTGATTTTTTTTGTCATGTAGAATTGAGGAACTATTTCATAGAATGGGAGGAAAATTGTTTCGAAATCCTGAAACAGACATCTAAAAAGTCGACGATGGTGTGTTTTCTAAATTTAGGAATGGCATATATGAAAAAAAAACGAAAGAAGTATTAGAGGCCAAGTGGAGTTGTACGAGCTCTATTGAATTGATAATGGTATATCTAGTTTCATTTTACTTTGCTTATTTGCATCCTTATATGAAAATCGTGCCCATGTGGATATTATTTTGTAGTTGCAACTATTGTCTGATAGCAAGATGGACAACAAAGGACAAGCAAACAGACTTACTCTCTGAAATAGCACGCCCATGACAGTCAAGGGGCGTATGCATGTCCGAGTGAAAGGAGACCATTACCAGTTACCAAAGTTGAAAATGGTGAATACCAACCCAAATTCTGGTAGTTTTCTAACTGCTAAATTGGTTGATTTTGACATATTTTTTTCTGCCGGACACAATGGTTATTTTGACCAAACGTTTTTAACAATATGGGGAAAGAAAAAGCGAGGGATAAAATGAATCAGATAAAAAAAAAATTCGCGTGTGTCGGAAACATTGTGGTCGACTGGATAACGCACCTGACTTGTAAAGCATGGCTCGGTGGTCCAAACCTCGCTTGACTTTTTTTTCTTTTTTTTTTAGGTGGTCTGTCATGAATATGACAGATGACCTTTTATATTCGTCAGAAGTTTTTTAATTCTTGCACCTACCATCGGTATGCATCTTTGACTTATCATTTAGTTAATGTATGTCCATTGTCTATTAGAGGTTTGTCATCATGTCAACCTTGCTTTGGCAAAAATTTACATTGACAATATGTTCCCAGAAATTTGGTATAGCGGTAGCTGTAGCGCCACTATATGTTATGTGTAAGTCGTATGGCGTTCCATACTTCATGGCCGACTCGGTCATGGCAATAAACTGCCTTCACCCCTACCTGAGGTCGTCCGGGAGTTTCTTCTTTTGTGTAATGGCGTAGCTTAAAATCTTCGTTTTAGTGAGATCGAGAGAAAAATTAGAAAAGGTGAATCGATATTAAGGTAAATAGAACAAAGAAGAAACAATTGACTTGATCACCGTAACATTTATCAATTAAAATGGTTTTGAAGAAATAAATAGTGGCGAAGACTTAACCTGAGAAAGAATAAAAAAATAGATATAAAAAGAGGGTTAAGTGGGCGGGGGCGGGGTGGCAATACAGAAAGAGTATCACGAAGAAATTTGAAAAATCTTTCTGCCTTAGCCAAAAAAACCTCCCGGTAAAACGAACTCTTACTATGCCAAACTTCTTTAACCCCAGATGGCACACAAAAGAGGTTTTCCTAATGACTTCATAAGGATTTTGACAAATTTGTTTTAAATTGTATAATTGTATATCTCTTATGATGGAAATCTCACGGGAAATACATTCTTTCGTTCACCTCTTGCATTATTGACTCGGTGTTGAAATACAAATATCTCTACAGGAATTGGGGATTAATAATTAGAGACCAATTAATGTCAGAATTAACGTTTGCATTTGTACAAGGAAACATTAAGAATTAGAGAATAAATGGAAATACTGTAATCTGAGAGGTCAGAAATGGATATGAGACGCTGCACAACATGGAGTTTTCATTCTAGCTTTGGCATGTGAAGATGACACCGCATTCTTCATAATTAAGCAGAAGGCTGTCCTAAATGACAAAGGATTACTTGGCATGCCTATGCATTGTTGTGGTTTGTGTCATCACACCGTCAACGATGGGAAGTACAGGTGCTTATAAGTATGATAGCTTCTTACCGAATATTTTTAACTAAGAAAAAAAGATAGATCACACATGATCCCACGAAAATAGAAAGTTATATGTCTAGGAAATGGGATCACTGATTGGTTTAAAGCATATGGGTAAATATTTGACTTTAGTTGAATTGAAGTGAATTTATTTCCGTTAAAAACAAACAACAATATATATAAAATGAAACATGTGAATTCATATATGAAAACGGGAGGATGGCCCTACTCAGCAGCATCAATCATGGTGCTGCTGGTCTACCAAGGGGTCCTCAATTGAGCTCCAAGGTCCCACTTATCGTCAGTGTCTGTAATAGGTTATCGAATTCAAGCCTCTGGAAAATTTGGCATGAAAAATCATCATTCAGTAGTTCTTGATGGGAAATATAGAGTATGGGATATTTATATTGCGCACATATCCACCTTGTTAGGTGCTAAAGTGATTTATCAATTTTTCTTGCCATAAAAAGGGTCCCGAGAAAAGAGTATTCTCAAAGATATATTGAAACTTTCTTTGGAAAGATCAAATTTGATTACAAACAATTTAGCATCAGTGCATATTTTTAACTCGCAAAACAGAGGAGAAGATTGGTAGAGGAAGATATTCCTCCCCGCGATGAGCAATGAAACTCTGAAATTTTAAAGGGCGGACGTTTCATCAAATGTAAATATCTCTAATACCCAATCGTCTCTAATTCAATTGATTTTCTAAGATTATTGAACTTCATTACAAGGAAAATAGTGCGCATAAAGTTGAAACTTCTGTGATTTATTGAAATTATCTATCTATATAATAAAGGATGATTAATTTTTTTGACTTATCCTGAAGCGCTTCATTTTGAATATAAAGAAACTTAAGTGTCATTCAAAATTTCAAACTGAGGGCGCAAAACAGGACAGGAGATGAATGTATACAGGGAAATGACATGAAGTTTAATACAATTTGATAAAAAAAATATTGTACTTTTTTATTTAATACGACACGAATTCCATACCTTCCTCTTTTTAAATTAGGAACCTGTTTGCCCCAAAATTATGGTTGTTCATAGTAATGAGCTGAAAAGCGGGAGAAGCTGACTTTATGGAGGTGACGGCAGAAACTGATATAAAGATTTTCACGCTCGAAGCCGCCAGACCAGAAGTTGCGCGATCAGTTGAAAAAAAAAGATAACTTCATACATTTACTTCGGCCTAACCTTACTGAAATTCATGCCCTAATGTATACAATTTTAACTTTAACTGGCAAGAAGCACATAGCTGAGGTGGAAAAACAGGGTTAGAGAAAAGGTGGGGGAACAATGGAGAACTTCAATATTGTCATTTAACCGCGCGCAGCGCGGAAGCAAAATTCATATATGAATTTAAAGCAAGAAGAGTGAAGGAGTTTCTCTTTTGAGAAAAAAATAAAGAATAAATAGAAAAAACACAAAGCTACCTTTCTTCCCTTTCCTTCCTTCCCTTTTCCTTTTCTCCTCTCCTTTTTTCCCTTCTTTTTTTCTTTTTGGGGACGTTTTTTTTTTTTTTGGGGGGCGACCGCTACCCCCTGGCTACGCGCCTGGATATGGCCTTGATCAGAACACTAGAAACTTGAGAAATGTCATGAATAATTACGAGCGAGCGGAGCAAGCGAGCCGAAATGTTTGCGTTTTTCCGTCAAAACATACAATTCTTCTCAATAGCTTGTTGGTAATGATTACATATTAGTTGATGATACATGTCCTTCTGCTCGTAAGTCTCATGATATGGCCTTGATCAAGAGACTAGAAACTTAAGAAATTTCATAAATGATTACGAGCGAGCCGAAATTTTCGCGTTTTCCCGTCAAAACATACATTTCTTGTCAATAGTTTGTTAGTAAATCAAGTATTAGTCGATGCTACATGTCCTTCTATTCGTAACACTTGAACAGGAGACTAGATACTTATGGAATTTCATAAATTATTACGAGCGAGCGGAGCGAGCTAACCGACATTTTAGCGTTTTCCGTCATTTTGGTTTTCATATTGGTAAAACATATTTTGTAAGAAAACGTATGTCTTTGTCTTGGTTCACTTGTATTCATAAGTATACATCATGATAATCATGTATGGCCTTGTTAATGGCGATACCGTGATCATGTCGGCGACATGCGGAAATAAAAGATATAATAAAATGGAGCGAGCGAAGAGAGCGGAAATTTTTTCTGTGTTTTTCGTCGGAAACATGAGATTCTGTTCATTATTGCTGTCATATACATTATTGGGTAGGGGAACTGTCCGTAACCAGACCAAGGAGTTATCAGGCGCTTGCCCGATAACTCCTTGACCAGACCGACCTCTGTGGAGACAAGCAAAAAAAAAAAAAAAAGGAAACGAAAAGGGGGGGGGGGGGGGTTGAACCCCGAAACCCCCCCCCCTTGCGTACGCGCCTGCACTAAATTTATATATTTCATTTTCTTTATCAAGTAATTATATTAACCAATTCATGAAATCATACTTTTTGCTCTAATTTTCTAAATAAAGCTTCTAGAGAGCTATTATTGAAGACATATATTACATAGTATATCTAGCGATTGTAAACGAAAAAATCCGGTATCAACATCTTATTTCTTATGTATTTTGCTTTATTTCTTAGGTATTTCTTTGATTTTTCTATTGTTGATCTTCTTTTTCGACGAAATTTGTCCGTGACATCACGGAAAATATTTATTAAATAAATATCATCAAATTAAATGACTGTTATCGATAAAAGTGAAAAAAAAGATAATCACTTAGGCCTACTTATGAATTTTTAGCTAAAAACAGATATTGTATTATCTTCGTACGTGAAATCACGTTTTTGAGCGATTTTGGGGTCTGGCATGCAGTCACATTTATGTTTCGGAATTTCGTAACCGCATACCCGGGCTTTACAACTTTTGTCTCAAAAGCTGTGCGAGACGTGAAATTGATTTTCCACGAAGTGTCCGGGGGGTGGGGGGTAATAACCCCCAGGTAAGTGGGGTTGAATTAGATGTAAATTGAAGGACATAGAAATAAACATTCAAATTTATATTTGCATTTGTTAGTTATTGGGATAGTAATTTCGTAACCGCGTTTGAAAGTAGGTTACAGTAAGTAAGAGACCATATAAGACTTCAATCACGGCTCAGAGCAGCGACCGACCGACTAGTAGCCGACTCGGGTGCCGCTAGAACTTAGGCATCGCCAAACGATGTTTGTAGAAGTCGAGCAAGCTGTATAGACTTATCGATGGCCTGTCAATTACTCATTACTCAAGGCCAAATCCGAGTCAAATCGGGGAAACTTTTCTGTTTGGCGTCCGAGCAGTGATCTTCTGACAACCCACCTATTCCGGGGCGGTCTCCCACCGGCCTACTTTTAAGTAAACGCCCGGCTGATCTTGAATTCGCGGCGAGATCATTGACCAATCTCTCAGCAGCCAGCAACCAGCCTGAACTGCTCGACGGCCTTTGATCCAACGAGTTCAACTTTTGACCCAAATCGTTCGACGGCAACCGCTCGATTACGTCGGGGCCCGGACGGCGACCACCCGGGCACCGAGCATATCTAGCTAGCTAGGGTGGCGAGTGAAAAAATGAGCGGCACCGCCAGAATTTCAACCAGTGCTATATCTTGAGCGGCGACTGAGCGATGCCCCCAAAACAAGTAAGGCCCGGGCGATATTGGCTAAAAACTCGCCGCCCAGTCGCCGAGAAGGATAATTCTGGGGGTTATGTCAGTAGCTTTAGGCTACTGTCAAGGGTCCATTAACGTCGCGTTTCATTTCATTTATCCTGGATTCTCTCCCGGGGCTATTCCTTCAGGCCAGCCTTGTACCTTGTTTGTCGGTCCTGTTTCTTCGAGAAGTTAGGAGCTATATCATGAATAGATAAAATATACTTTTTCTTTGTTCTTCTAATTCACTTTGTGGATTCTGGCCGGGAATCAGTTTTGTGAAAAATCTTTTTTTTCAATCAAAGTCTGATGAAACCGAAAAGAAGCCGGAAATTATCGACAGTATCTCCTTAAATCCATATTCCACTAAAGTCAAAGGTTTTCATGTGTTTTAAATGAAATATTAAATAAAGTAGATGGATTCTTCACAATGGGTCGTTGAAATTCTTCATGTTCAAGGTTCCCAATTTCCCGATGTAAATAAACTCCGCAACTATACTGTTTTTGTCTCACCTGCATAGCACAGTGAGACTATGGGCGCCGCTTTTCCGACGGCGGCGGCGTCAACATCAAATCTTAACCTGAGGTTAAGTTTTTGAAATGACATCATAACTTACAAAGTATATGAACCTAGTTTATGAAACTTGGCCATAAGGTTAATCAAGTATTACTGAACATCCTATTAGAGTTTCATGTCACATGACCAAGGTCAAAGGTCATTTAGGGTCAATGAACTTAGACCATGTTGGAGGAATCAACATCAAAATCTTAAACTGAGGTTAAGTTTTTGAAATGATGTCATAACTTTAATAGAAAGTATATTGACCTAGTTCATGAAACTTGGACATAATAGTAATCAAGCATTACTGAACATTTTGTGCAAGTTTCAGGTCTCATGATTAAGGTCAAAGGTCATTTAGGGTCAATGAACTTTGGCCGAATTGGGGGTATCTGTTGAATTACCATCATAACTTTGAAAGTTTATGGATCTGATTCATGAAACTTGGACATTAGAGTAATCAAGTATCACTGAACATCCTGTGCGCATTTCAGGTCACATGACCAAGGTCAAAGGTCAATGAACATTGGCCGAATTGGGTGTATCTGTTGAGTTACCATCATAACTTTGAAAGTTTATAGATCTGATTCATGAAACCTGGACATAAGAGTAATCAAGTATCACTGAACATCCTGTGCGAGTTTCAGGTCACATGATCAAGGTCAAAGGTCATGTAAGGTCAATGAACTTTGACCATGTTGGGGTTTTCTGTTGAATAACCATCATATCTCTATAAGTTTATTGGTCTAGTTCATAAAAAGTGGACATAATAGTAACCATGTATCACTGAACATCTCGTGCGAGTTAGAGTAGTTTTCAAAGTCAGCACTGCTGCTATATTGAACTGCGTGATGCAGGTGAGACGGCCAGAGGCATATTCCACTTGTTTTTCTTACAGACATACCGACGACGCTGATAGCGACAACTAAACCGATTTGGACAACAGATGTTGCGGAGGTAACTACAGCAAGACCCACAGTCGAAGAAATAAGTATACTACTCACTACTGTACTACCGATATTGGGAGATGGTGCCTCTACCGAATTGACTGATAGTACAAAAGACACTACAATGCTTGAGGAGATAACTTCAACGACGGGTACTGAGAAACCTTCAATAAAAACTGACATGACCAACAAGGCAACGAGAGATACAACAGTGTTAGATTATACAGCAGAGGATTCTACCTTAGTAGAAGTTACCCAGATGATAACCTCAATATCAGGGACGGATACCGAGGGATCTACTCTAATCAGTGAAACTTCTTCAAAAGGGACAACATCGTTTTCTACGATGGTAGATATCACAGACGACACAACAATTTTGGAAATAACGGAAGAGATCACTTCACTCTTACCGACGGTTACCGAAAAACCTACGATAACCACTGATATTTCTACAGATGAGGCGACGATACCTACAACACTGATAGATTCTACTACAGAAGAAACTACCGTGGTAGATGTAACTGAAGTGATAACTGCAATATCTTCGACGGCTACCGAAGAACCTACAATAGTTACTGGCGTTTCTACATCTGAAGCAACGATATCTGCCTTGGTGTCTGATTCTACAGCAGAGGATTCTACGGTAGTCGAAGTTACCGAGGAGGTAACTTCAATATCAGTGACTGATACCGATGGATCTACACTAATTAGTGAAACTTCTTCCAAAGGGACAACATTGTTTTCTACAGTGGTAGATATCACAGAAGACACCACAATTTTGGAATTAACGGAAGAGATCACTTCACTCTTACCGACGGTTACCGAAAAACCTACGATAACCACTGATATTTCTACAGATGAGGCGACGATACCTACAACACTGATAGATTCTACTACAGAAGAAACTACCATGGTAGATGTAACTGAAGTGATAACTGCAATATCTTCGACGGCTACCGAAGAACCTACAATAGTTACTGGCGTTTCTACATCTGAAGCAACGATATCTGCCTTGGTGTCTGATTCTACAGCAGAGGATTCTACGGTAGTCGAAGTTACCGAGGAGGTAACTTCAATATCAGTGACTGATACCGATGGATCTACACTAATTAGTGAAACTTCTTCCAAAGGGACAACATTGTTTTCTACGGTGGTAGATATCACAGAAGACACCACAATTTTGGAATTAACGGAAGAGATCACTTCACTCTTACCGACGGTTACCGAAAAACCTACGATAACCACTGATATTTCTACAGATGAGGCGACGATACCTACAACACTGATAGATTCTACTACAGAAGAAACTACCCTGGTAGATGTAACTGAAGTGATAACTGCAATATCTTCGACGGCTACCGAAGAACCTACAATAGTTACTGGCGTTTCTACATCTGAAGCAACGATATCTGCCTTGGTGTCTGATTCTACAGCAGAGGATTCTACGGTAGTCGAAGTTACCGAGGAGGTAACTTCAATATCAGTGACTGATACCGATGGATCTACACTAATTAGGAAAACTTCTTTGTTTCTTCTGTTTTCTACAATGGTAGATATCACAGAAGACACCACAATTTTGGAATTAACGGAAGAGATCACTTCACTCTTACCGACGGTTACCGAAATACCTACGATAACCACTGATATTCCTACAGATGAGGCGACGATTCCTACAACACTGATAGATTCTACTACAGAAGAAACTACCATGGTAGATGTAACTGAAGTGATAACTGCAATATCTTCGACGGCTACCGAAGAACCTACAATAGTTACTGGCGTTTCTACATCTGAAGCAACGATATCTGCCTTGGTGTCTGATTCTACAGCAGAGGATTCTACCGTAGTCGAAGTTACCGAGGAGGTAACTTCAATATCAGTGACTGATACCGATGGATCTACACTTATTAGTGAAACTTCTTCCAAAGGGACAACATTGTTTTCTACAATGGTAGATATCACAGAAGACACAACAATTTTGGAATTAACGGAAGAGATCACTTCACTCTTACCGACGGTTACCGAAAAACCTACGATAACCACTGATATTTCTACAGATGAGGCGACGATACCTACAACACTGATAGATTCTACTACAGAAGAAACTTCCCTGGTAGATGTAACTAAAGTGATAACTGCAATATCATCGACGGCTACCGAAGAACCTACAATAGTTACTGGCGTTTCTACATCTGAAGCAACGATATCTGCCTTGGTGTCTGATTCTACAGCAGAGGATTCTACGGTAGTCGAAGTTACCGAGGAGGTAACTTCAATATCAGTGACTGATACCGATGGATCTACACTAATTAGTGAAACTTCTTCCAAAGGGACAACATTGTTTTCTACTGTGGTAGATATCACAGAAGACACCACAATTTTGGAATTAACGGAAGAGATCACTTCACTCTTACCGACGGTTACCGAAAAACCTACGATAACCACTGATATTTCTACAGATGACGCGACGATACCTACAACACTGATAGATTCTACTACAGAAGAAACTACCATGGTAGATGTAACTGAAGTGATAACTGCAATATCTTCGACGGCTACCGAAGAACCTACAATAGTTACTGGCGTTTCTACATCTGAAGCAACGATATCTGCCTTGGTGTCTGATTCTACAGCAGAGGATTCTACGGTAGTCGAAGTTACCGAGGAGGTAACTTCAATATCAGTGACTGATACCGATGGATCTACACTAATTAGTGAAACTTCTTCCAAAGGTACAACATTGTTTTCTACAATGGTAGATATCACAGAAGACACCACAATTTTGGAATTAACGGAAGAGATCACTTCACTCTTACCGACGGTTACCGAAATACCTACGATAACCACTGATATTCCTACAGATGAGGCGACGATACCTACAACACTGATAGATTCTACTACAGAAGAAACTACCATGGTAGATGTAACTGAAGTGATAACTGCAATATCTTCGACGGCTACCGAAGAACCTACAATAGTTACTGGCGTTTCTACATCTGAAGCAACGATATCTGCCTTGGTGTCTGATTCTACGGCAGAGGATTCTACGGTAGTCGAAGTTACCGAGGAGGTAACTTCAATATCAGTGACTGGTACCGATGGATCTACACTAATTAGTGAAACTTCTTCCAAAGGTACAACATTGTTTTCTACAATGGTAGATATCACAGAAGACACCACAATTTTGGAATTAACGGAAGAGATCACTTCACTCTTACCGACGGTTACCGAAATACCTACGATAACCACTGATATTCCTACAGATGAGGCGACGATACCTACAACAGTGATAGATTCTACTACAGAAGAAACTACCATGGTAGATGTAACTGAAGTGATAACTGCAATATCTTCGACGGCTACCGAAGAACCTACAATAGTTACTGGCGTTTCTACATCTGAAGCAACGATATCTGCCTTGGTGTCTGATTCTACAGCAGAGGATTCTACGGTAGTCGAAGTTACCGAGGAGGTAACTTCAATATCAGTGACTGATACCGATGGACCTACACTAATTAGTGAAACTTCTTCCAAAGGGACAACATTGTTTTCTACTGTGGTAGATATCACAGAAGACACAACAATTTTGGAATTAACGGAAGAGATCACTTCACTCTTACCGACGGTTACCGAAAAACCTACGATAACCACTGATATTTCTACAGATGAGGCGACGATACCTACAACACTGATATATTCTACTACAGAAGAAACTACCATGGTAGATGTAACTGAAGTGATAACTGCAATATCTTCGACGGCTACCGAAGAACCTACAATAGTTACTGGCGTTTCTACATCTGAAGCAACGATATCTGCCTTGGTGTCTGATTCTACAGCAGAGGATTCTACGGTAGTCGAAGTTACCGAGGAGGTAACTTCAATATCAGTGACTGATACCGATGGATCTACACTAATTAGTGAAACTTCTTCCAAAGGTACAACATTGTTTTCTACAATGGTAGATATCACAGAAGACACCACAATTTTGGAATTAACGGAAGAGATCACTTCACTCTTACCGACGGTTACCGAAATACCTACGATAACCACTGATATTCCTACAGATGAGGCGACGATACCTACAACACTGATAGATTCTACTACAGAAGAAACTACCATGGTAGATGTAACTGAAGTGATAACTGCAATATCTTCGACGGCTACCGAAGAACCTACAATAGTTACTGGCGTTTCTACATCTGAAGCAACAAAATCTGCCTTGGTGTCTGATTCTACAGCAGAGGATTCAACAGTAGTCGAAGTTACCGAGGAGGTAACTTCAATATCAGTGACTGATACCGATAGATCTACACTTATTAGTGAAACTTCTTCCAAAGGGACAACATTGTTTTCTACAATGGTAGATATCACAGAAGACACAACAATTTTGGAATTAACGGAAGAGATCACTTCACTCTTACCGACGGGTAGCAAAAAATCTACGATAACCACTGATATTTCTACAGATGAGGCGACGATTCCTACAACACTGATAGATTCTACAACAGAAGAAACTTCCCTGGTAGATGTTACTGAAGTGATAACTGGAATATCATCGACGGCTACCGAAGAACCTACAATAGTTACTGGCGTTTCTACATCTGAAGCAACGATATCTGCCTTGGTGTCTGATTCTACAGCAGAGGATTCTACGGTAGTCGAAGTTACCGAGGAGGTAACTTCAATATCAGTGACTGATACCGATGGATCTACACTAATTAGTGAAACTTCTTCCAAAGGTACAACATTGTTTTCTACAATGGTAGATATCACAGGAGACACCACAATTTTGGAATTAACGGAAGAGATCACTTCACTCTTACCGACGGGTAGCGAAAAATCTACGATAACCACTGATATTTCTACAGATGAGGCGACGATTCCTACAACACTGATAGATTCTACAACAGAAGAAACTTCCATGGTAGATGTTACTGAAGTGATAACTGGAATATCATCGACGGCTACCGAAGAACCTACAATAGTTACTGGCGTTTCTACATCTGAAGCAACGATATCTGCCTTGGTGTCTGATTCTACAGCAGAGGATTCTACGGTAGTCGAAGTTACCGAGGAGGTAACTTCAATATCAGTGACTGATACCGATGGATCTACACTTATTAGTGAAACTTCTTCCAAAGGGACAACATTGAATTCTACGGAGGTAGATATCACAGAAGACACTAAAATTTTGGAATTAACGGAAGAGATCACTTCACTCTTACCGACGGGTAGCGAAAAATCTACGATAACCACTGATATTTCTACAGATGAGGCGACGATTCCTACAACACTGATAGATTCTACAACAGAAGAAACTACCCTGGTAGATGTAACTGAAGTGATAACTGCAATATCTTCGACGGCTACCGAAGAACCTACAATAGTTACTGGCGTTTCTACATCTGAAGCAACGATATCTGCCTTGGTGTCTGATTCTACAGCAGAGGATTCTACGGTAGTCGAAGTTACCGAGGAGGTAACTTCAATATCAGTGACTGATACCGATGGATCTACACTAATTAGTGAAACTTCTTCCAAAGGTACAACATTGTTTTCTACAATGGTAGATATCACAGAAGACACCACAATTTTGGAATTAACGGAAGAGATCACTTCACTCTTACCGACGGTTACCGAAATACCTACGATAACCACTGATATTCCTACAGATGAGGCGACGATACCTACAACACTGATAGATTCTACTACAGAAGAAACTACCATGGTAGATGTAACTGAAGTGATAACTGCAATATCTTCGACGGCTACCGAAGAACCTACAATAGTTACTGGCGTTTCTACATCTGAAGCAACGATATCTGCCTTGGTGTCTGATTCTACAGCAGAGGATTCTACGGTAGTCGAAGTTACCGAGGAGGTAACTTCAATATCAGTGACTGATACCGATGGATCTACACTAATTAGTGAAACTTCTTCCAAAGGGACAACATTGTTTTCTACTGTGGTAGATATCACAGAAGACACAACAATTTTGGAATTAACGGAAGAGATCACTTCACTCTTACCGACGGTTACCGAAAAACCTACGATAACCACTGATACTTCTACAGTTCAGGCGACGATACCTTCTACACTGATAGATTCTACTACAGAAGAAACTACCCTGGTAGATGTAACTGAAGTGATAACTGCAATATCTTCGACGGCTACCGAAGAACCTACAATAGTTACTGGCGTTTCTACATCTGAAGCAACGATATCTGCCTTGGTGTCTGATTCTACAGCAGAGGATTCTACGGTAGTCGAAGTTACCGAGGAGGTAACTTCAATATCAGTGACTGATACCGATGGATCTACACTAATTAGTGAAACTTCTTCCAAAGGGACAACATTGTTTTCTACAGTGGTAGATATCACAGAAGACACCACAATTTTGGAATTAACGGAAGAGATCACTTCACTCTTACCGACGGTTACCGAAAAACCTACGATAACCACTGATATTTCTACAGATGAGGCGACGATACCTACAACACTGATAGATTCTACTACAGAAGAAACTACCATGGTAGATGTAACTGAAGTGATAACTGCAATATCTTCGACGGCTACCGAAGAACCTACAATAGTTACTGGCGTTTCTACATCTGAAGCAACGATATCTGCCTTGGTGTCTGATTCTACAGCAGAGGATTCTACGGTAGTCGAAGTTACCGAGGAGGTAACTTCAATATCAGTGACTGATACCGATGGACTTACACTAATTAGTGAAACTTCTTCCAAAGGGACAACATTGTTTTCTACGGTGGTAGATATCACAGAAGACACAACAATTTTGGAATTAACGGAAGAGATCACTTCACTCTTACCGACGGTTACCGAAAAACCTACGATAACCACTGATATTTCTACAGATGAGGCGACGATACCTACAACACTGATAGATTCTACTACAGAAGAAACTACCATGGTAGATGTAACTGAAGTGATAACTGCAATATCTTCGACGGCTACCGAAGAACCTACAATAGTTACTGGCGTTTCTACATCTGAAGCAACGATATCTGCCTTGGTGTCTGATTCTACAGCAGAGGATTCTACGGTAGTCGAAGTTACCGAGGAGGTAACTTCAATATCAGTGACTGATACCGATGGATCTACACTAATTAGTGAAACTTCTTCCAAAGGTACAACATTGTTTTCTACAATGGTAGATATCACAGAAGACACCACAATTTTGGAATTAACGGAAGAGATCACTTCACTCTTACCGACGGTTACCGAAATACCTACGATAACCACTGATATTCCTACAGATGAGGCGACGATACCTACAACACTGATAGATTCTACTACAGAAGAAACTACCATGGTAGATGTAACTGAAGTGATAACTGCAATATCTTCGACGGCTACCGAAGAACCTACAATAGTTACTGGCGTTTCTACATCTGAAGCAACGATATCTGCCTTGGTGTCTGATTCTACAGCAGAGGATTCTACGGTAGTCGAAGTTACCGAGGAGGTAACTTCAATATCAGTGACTGATACCGATGGATCTACACTTATTAGTGAAACTTCTTCCAAAGGGACAACATTGTTTTCTACAGTGGTAGATATCACAGAAGACACCACAATTTTGGAATTAACGGAAGAGATCACTTCACTCTTACCGACGGTTACCGAAAAACCTACGATAACCACTGATATTTCTACAGATGAGGCGACGATACCTACAACACTGATAGATTCTACAACAGAAGAAACTACCCTGGTAGATGTAACTGAAGTGATAACTGCAATATCTTCGACGGCTACCGAAGAACCTACAATAGTTACTGGCGTTTCTACATCTGAAGCAACGATATCTGCCTTGGTGTCTGATTCTACAGCAGAGGATTCTACGGTAGTCGAAGTTACCGAGGAGGTAACTTCAATATCAGTGACTGATACCGATGGATCTACACTAATTAGTGAAACTTCTTCCAAAGGTACAACATTGTTTTCTACAATGGTAGATATCACAGAAGACACCACAATTTTGGAATTAACGGAAGAGATCACTTCACTCTTACCGACGGTTACCGAAATACCTACGATAACCACTGATATTTCTACAGATGAGGCGACGATACCTACAACACTGATAGATTCTACTACAGAAGAAACTACCATGGTAGATGTAACTGAAGTGATAACTGCAATATCTTCGACGGCTACCGAAGAACCTACAATAGTTACTGGCGTTTCTACATCTGAAGCAACGATATCTGCCTTGGTGTCTGATTCTACAGCAGAGGATTCTACGGTAGTCGAAGTTACCGAGGAGGTAACTTCAATATCAGTGACTGATACCGATGGATCTACACTAATTAGTGAAACTTCTTCCAAAGGTACAACATTGTTTTCTACAATGGTAGATATCACAGAAGACACCACAATTTTGGAATTAACGGAAGAGATCACTTCACTCTTACCGACGGTTACCGAAATACCTACGATAACCACTGATATTTCTACAGATGAGGCGACGATACCTACAACACTGATAGATTCTACTACAGAAGAAACTACCATGGTAGATGTAACTGAAGTGATAACTGCAATATCTTCGACGGCTACCGAAGAACCTACAATAGTTACTGGCGTTTCTACATCTGAAGCAACGATATCTGCCTTGGTGTCTGATTCTACAGCAGAGGATTCTACGGTAGTCGAAGTTACCGAGGAGGTAACTTCAATATCAGTGACTGATACCGATGGATCTACACTAATTAGTGAAACTTCTTCCAAAGGGACAACATTGTTTTCTACTGTGGTAGATATCACAGAAGACACAACAATTTTGGAATTAACGGAAGAGATCACTTCACTCTTACCGACGGTTACCGAAAAACCTTCGATAACCACTGATACTTCTACAGTTCAGGCAACGATACCTTCTACACTGATAGATTCTACTACAGAAGAAACTTCCCTGGTAGATATAACTGAAGTGATAACTGGAATATCTTCGACGGCTACCGAAGAACCTACAATAGTTACTGGCGTTTCTACATCTGAAGCAACGATATCTGCCTTGGTGTCTGATTCTACAGCAGAGGATTCTACGGTAGTCGAAGTTACCGAGGAGGTAACTTCAATATCAGTGACTGATACCGATGGATCTACACTAATTAGTGAAACTTCTTCCAAAGGTACAACATTGTTTTCTACTGTGGTAGATATCACAGAAGACACCACAATTTTGGAATTAACGGAAGAGATCACTTCACTCTTACCGACGGTTACCGAAAAACCTACGATAACCACTGATATTTCTACAGATGAGGCGACGATACCTACAACACTGATAGATTCTACTACAGAAGAAACTACCATGGTAGATGTAACTGAAGTGATAACTGCAATATCTTCGACGGCTACCGAAGAACCTACAATAGTTACTGGCGTTTCTACATCTGAAGCAACGATATCTGCCTTGGTGTCTGATTCTACAGCAGAGGATTCTACGGTAGTCGAAGTTACCGAGGAGGTAACTTCAATATCAGTGACTGATACCGATGGATCTACACTAATTAGTGAAACTTCTTCCAAAGGGACAACATTGTTTTCTACAGTGGTAGATATCACAGAAGACACCACAATTTTGGAATTAACGGAAGAGATCACTTCACTCTTACCGACGGTTACCGAAATACCTACGATAACCACTGATATTCCTACAGATGAGGCGACGATACCTACAACACTGATAGATTCTACTACAGAAGAAACTACCATGGTAGATGTAACTGAAGTGATAACTGGAATATCATCGACGGCTACTGAAGAACCTACAATAGTTACGGGCGTTTCTACATCTGAAGCAATGATATCTGCCTTGGTGTCTGATTCTACGGCAGAGGATTCTACCGTAGTCGAAGTTACCGAGGAGGTAACTTCAATATCAGTGACTGATACCGATGGATCTACACTTATTAGTGAAACTTCTTCCAAAGGGACAACATTGTTTTCTACAGTGGTAGATATCACAGAAGACACTACAATTTTGGAATTAACGGAAGAGATCACTTCACTCTTACCGACGGTAACCGGAAAGCCTACGATAAACACTGATATTTCTACAGATGAGGCGACGATTCCTACAACACTGATAGAGTCTACTACAGAAGAAACTACCCTGGTAGATGTAACTGAAGTGATAACTGCAATATCTTCGACGGCTACCGAAGAACCTACAATAGTTACTGGCGTTTCTACATCTGAAGCAACGATATCTGCCTTGGTGTCTGATTCTACAGCAGAGGATTCTACGGTAGTCGAAGTTACCGAGGAGGTAACTTCAATATCAGTGACTGATACCGATGGATCTACACTAATTAGTGAAACTTCTTCCAAAGGTACATTATTGTTTTCTACGGTGGTAGATATCACAGAAGACACCACAATTTTGGAATTAACGGAAGAGATCACTTCACTCTTACCGACGGTTACCGAAAAACCTACGATAACCACTGATATTTCTACAGATGAGGCGACGATACCTACAACACTGATAGATTCTACTACAGAAGAAACTACCATGGTAGATGTAACTGAAGTGATAACTGCAATATCTTCGACGGCTACCGAAGAACCTACAATAGTTACGGGCGTTTCTACATCTGAAGCAACGATATCTGCCTTGGTGTCTGATTCTACAGCAGAGGATTCTACAGTAGTCGAAGTTACCGAGGAGGTAACTTCAATATCAGTGACTGATACCGATGGATCTACACTTATTAGTGAAACTTCTTCCAAAGGGACAACATTGTTTTCTACAATGGTAGATATCACAGAAGACACAACAATTTTGGAATTAACGGAAGAGATCACTTCACTCTTACCGACGGTTACCGAAAAACCTACGATAACCACTGATAGTTCTACAGATGAGGCGACGATACCTACAACACTGATAGATTCTACTACAGAAGAAACTACCCTAGTAGATGTAACTGAAGTGATAACTGCAATATCTTCGACGGCTACCGAAGAACCTACAATAGTTACTGGCGTTTCTACATCTGAAGCAACGATATCTGCCTTGGTGTCTGATTCTACAGCAGAGGATTCTACGGTAGTCGAAGTTACCGAGGAGGTAACTTCAATATCAGTGACTGATACCGATGGATCTACACTATTTAGTGACACTTCTTCCAAAGGTACAACATTGTTTTCTAGAATGGTAGATATCACAGAAGACACCACAATTTTGGAATTAACGGAAGAGATCACTTCACTATTACCGACGGTTACCGAAATACCTGCGATAACCACTGACATTCCTACAAGTGAGGCGACGATACCTACAACACTAATAGATTCTACTACAGAAGAAACTAGCATGGTAGATGTAACTGAAGTGATAACTGCAATATCTTCGACGGCTACCGAAGAACCTACAATAGTTACTGGCGTTTCTACATCTGAAGCAACGATATCTGCCTTGGTGTCTGATTCTACAGCAGAGGATTCTACGGTAGTCGAAGTTACCGAGGAGGTAACTTCAATATCAGTGACTGATACCGATGGATCTACACTAATTAGTGAAACTTCTTCCAAAGGGACAACATTGTTTTCTACAGTGGTAGATATCACAGAAGACACCACAATTTTGGAATTAACGGAAGAGATCACTTCACTATTACCGACGGTTACCGAAATACCTGCGATAACCACTGACATTCCTACAGATGAGGCGACCATACCTACAACACTGATAGATTCTACTACAGAAGAAACTACCCTAGTAGATGTAACTGAAGTGATAACTGCAATATCTTCGACGGCTACCGAAGAACCTACAATAGTTACTGGCGTTTCTACATCTGAAGCAACGATATCTGCCTTGGTGTCTGATTCTACAGCAGAGGATTCTACGGTAGTCGAAGTTACCGAGGAGGTAACTTCAATATCAGTGACTGATACCGATAGATCTACACTAATTAGTGAAACTTCTTCCAAAGGGACAACATTGTTTTCTACTATGGTAGATATCACAGAAGACACAACAATTTTGGAATTAACGGAAGAGATCACTTCACTCTTACCGACGGTTACCGAAAAACCTACGATAACCACTGACATTCCTACAGATGAGGCGACGATACCTCCAACACTGATAGATTCTACTACAGAAGAAACTACCCTAGTAGATGTAACTGAAGTGATAACTGCAATATCTTCGACGGCTACCGAAGAACCTACAATAGTTACTGGCGTTTCTACATCTGAAGCAACGATATCTGCCTTGGTGTCTGATTCTACAGCAGAGGATTCTACGGTAGTCGAAGTTACCGAGGAGGTAACTTCAATATCAGTGACTGATACCGATGGATCTACACTAATTAGTGAAACTTCTTCCAAAGGGACAACATTGTTTTCTACTGTGGTAGATATCACAGATGACACAACAATTTTGGAATTAACGGAAGAGATCACTTCGCTTTTACCGACGGTTACCCCAAAACCTACGATAACCACTGACATTCCTACAGATGAGGCGACGATACCTACTACACTGATAGATTCTACTACAGAAGAAACTACCCTAGTAGATGTAACTGAAGTGATAACTGCAATATCTTCGACGGCTACCGAAGAACCTACAATAGTTACTGGCGTTTCTACATCTGAAGCAACGATATCTGCCTTGGTGTCTGATTCTACAGCAGAGGAATCTACGGTAGTCGAAGTTACCGAGGAGGTAACTTCAATATCCTTGACTGATACCGATGGATCTACACTAATTAGTGGAACTTCTTCTAAAGGGACAACATTGTTTTCTACGGTGGTAGATATCACAGAACACACAACAATTTTGGAATTAACGGAAGAGATCACTTCGCTTTTACCGACGGTTACCCAAAAACCTACGATAACCACTGACATTCCTACAGATGAGGCGACGATACCTACAACACTGATAGATTCTACTACAGAAGAAACTTCCCTGGTAGATGTAACTGAAGTGATAACTGGAATATCATCGACGGCTACCGAAGAACCTACCATAGTTACTGGCGTTTCTACATCTGAAGCAACGATATCTGCCTTGGTGTCTGATTCTACAGCAGAGGAATCTACGGTAGTCGAAGTTACCGAGGAGGTAACTTCAATATCATTGACTGATACCGATGGATCTACACTAATTAGTGGAACTTCTTCTAAAGGGACAATATTGTTTTCTACGGTGGTAGATATCACAGAAGACACAACAATTTTGGAATTAACGGAAGAGATCACTTCACTCTTACCGACGGTTACCGAAAAACCTACGATAACCACTGACATTCCTACAGATGAGGCGACGATACCTACAACACTGATAGATTCTACTACAGAAGAAACTACCCTGGTAGATGTAACTGAAGTGATAACTGCAATATCATCGACGGCTACCGAAGAACCTACAATAGTTACTGGCGTTTCTACATCTGAAGCAACGATATCTGCCTTGGTGTCTGATTCTACAGCAGAGGATTCTACGGTAGTCGAAGTTACCGAGGAGGTAACTTCAATATCAGTGACTGATACCGATGGATCTACACTAATTAGTGGAACTTCTTCTAAAGGGACAACATTGTTTTCTACGGTGGTAGATATCACAGAAGACACAACAATTTTGGAATTAACGGAAGAGATCACTTCGATTTTACCGACGGTTACCGAAAAACCTACGATAACCACTGACATTCCTACAGATGAGGCGACGATACCTCCAACACTGATAGATTCTACTACAGAAGAAACTACCCTAGTAGATGTAACTGAAGTGATAACTGCAATATCTTCGACGGCTACCGAAGAACCTACAATAGTTACTGGCGTTTCTACATCTGAAGCAACGATATCTGCCTTGGTGTCTGATTCTACTGCAGAGGATTCTACGGTAGTCGAAGTTACCGAGGAGGTAACTTCAATATCCTTGACTGATACCGATGGATCTACACTAATTAGTGAAACTTCTTCCAAAGGGACAACATTGTTTTCTACGGTGGTAGATATCACAGAAGACACCACAATTTTGGAATTAACGGAAGAGATCACTTCACTATTACCGACGGTTACCGAAATACCTACGATAACCACTGACATTCCTACAGATGAGGCGACGATACCTACAACACTGATAGATTCTACTACAGAAGAAACTACTATGGTAGATTTAACTGAAGTGATAACTGCAATATCTTCGACGGCTACCGAAGAACCTACAATAGTTACTGGCGTTTCTACATCTGAAGCAACGATATCTGCCTTGGTGTCTGATTCTACAGCAGAGGATTCTACGGTAGTCGAAGTTACCGAGGAGGTAACTTCAATATCATTGACTGATACCGATGGATCTACACTAATTAGTGAAACTTCTTCCAAAGGGACAACATTGTTTTCTACTGTGGTAGATATCACAGAAGACACAACAATTTTGGAATTAACGGAAGAGATCACTTCGCTTTTACCGACGGTTACCCCAAAACCTACGATAACCACTGACATTCCTACAGATGAGGCGACGATACCTACAACACTGATAGATTCTACCACAGAAGAAACTTCCCTGGTAGATGTAACTGAAGTGATAACTGCAATATCATCGACGGCTACCGAAGAAATTACAATAGTTACTGGCGTTTCTACATCTGAAGCAACGATATCTGCCTTGGTGTCTGATTCTACAGCAGAGGATTCTACGGTAGTCGAAGTTACCGAGGAGGTAACTTCAATATCAGTGACTGATACCGATGGATCTACACTAATTAGTGGAACTTCTTCTAAAGGGACAACATTGTTTTCTACGGTGGTAGATATCACAGAAGACACAACAATTTTGGAATTAACGGAAGAGATCACTTCGATTTTACCGACGGTTACCCAAAAACCTACGATAACCACTGACATTCCTACAGATGAGGCGACGATACCTACAACACTGATAGATTCTACTACAGAAGAAACTACCCTGGTAGATGTAACTGAAGTGATAACTGCAATATCTTCGACGGCTACCGAAGAACCTACAATAGTTACTGGCGTTTCTACATCTGAAGCAACGATATCTGCCTTGGTGTCTGATTCTACAGCAGAGGATTCTACGGTAGTCGAAGTTACCGAGGAGGTAACTTCAATATCCTTGACTGATACCGATGGATCTACACTAATTAGTGAAACTTCTTCCAAAGGGACAACATTGTTTTCTACTGTGGTAGATATCACAGAAGACACAACAATTTTGGAATTAACGGAAGAGATCACTTCACTCTTACCGACGGTTACCGAAAAACCTACGATAACCACTGACATTCCTACAGATGAGGCGACGATACCTACAACACTGATAGATTCTACTACAGAAGAAACTACCCTGGTAGATGTAACTGAAGTGATAACTGGAATATCATCGACGGCTACCGAAGAACCTACCATAGTTACTGGCGTTTCTACATCTGAAGCAACGATATCTGCCTTGGTGTCTGATTCTACAGCAGAGGAATCTACGGTAGTCGAAGTTACCGAGAAGGTAACTTCAATATCATTGACTGATACCGATGGATCTACACTAATTAGTGAAACTTCTTCCAAAGGGACAACATTGTTTTCTACGGTGGTAGATATCACAGATGACACAACAATTTTGGAATTAACGGAAGAGATCACTTCGCTTTTACCGACGGTTACCCCAAAACCTACGATAACCACTGACATTCCTACAGATGAGGCGACGATACCTACAACACTGATAGATTCTACCACAGAAGAAACTTCCCTGGTAGATGTAACTGAAGTGATAACTGCAATATCATCGACGGCTACCGAAGAAATTACAATAGTTACTGGCGTTTCTACATCTGAAGCAACGATATCTGCCTTGGTGTCTGATTCTACAGCAGAGGATTCTACGGTAGTCGAAGTTACCGAGGAGGTAACTTCAATATCATTGACTGATACCGATGGATCTACACTAATTAGTGGAACTTCTTCCAAAGGGACAACATTGTTTTCTACTGTGGTAGATATCACAGAAGACACAACAATTTTGGAATTAACGGAAGAGATCACTTCGATTTTACCGACGGTTACCCAAAAACCTACGATAACCACTGACATTCCTACAGATGAGGCGACGATACCTACAACACTGATAGATTCTACTACAGAAGAAACTACCCTAGTAGATGTAACTGAAGTGATAACTGCAATATCTTCGACGGCTACCGAAGAACCTACAATAGTTACTGGCGTTTCTACATCTGAAGCAACGATATCTGCCTTGGTATCTGATTCTACAGCAGAGGATTCTACGGTAGTCGAAGTTACCGAGGAGGTAACTTCAATATCCTTGACTGATACCGATGGATCTACACTAATTAGTGAAACTTCTTCCAAAGGGACAACATTGTTTTCTACTATGGTAGATATCACAGAACACACAACAATTTTGGAATTAACGGAAGAGATCACTTCACTCTTACCGACGGTTACCGAAAAACCTACGATAACCACTGACATTCCTACAGATGAGGCGACGATACCTACAACACTGATAGATTCTACTACAGAAGAAACTTCCCTGGTAGATGTAACTGAAGTGATAACTGGAATATCATCGACGGCTACCGAAGAACCTACCATAGTTACTGGCGTTTCTACATCTGAAGCAACGATATCTGCCTTGGTGTCTGATTCTACAGCAGAGGAATCTACGGTAGTCGAAGTTACCGAGAAGGTAACTTCAATATCATTGACTGATACCGATGGATCTACACTAATTAGTGGAACTTCTTCTAAAGGGACAACATTGTTTTCTACGGTGGTAGATATCACAGAAGACACAACAATTTTGGAATTAACGGAAGAGATCACTTCGATTTTACCGACGGTTACCCAAAAACCTACGATAACCACTGACATTCCTACAGATGAGGCGACGATACCTACAACACTGATAGATTCTACTACAGAAGAAACTTCCCTGGTAGATGTAACTGAAGTGATAACTGCAATATCTTCGACGGCTACCGAAGAACCTACAATAGTTACTGGCGTTTCTACATCTGAAGCAACGATATCTGCCTTGGTGTCTGATTCTACAGCAGAGGAATCTACGGTAGTCGAAGTTACCGAGGAGGTAACTTCAATATCATTGACTGATACCGATGGATCTACACTAATTAGTGGAACTTCTTCTAAAGGGACAACATTGTTTTCTACGGTGGTAGATATCACAGAAGACACAACAATTTTGGAATTAACGGAAGAGATCACTTCGATTTTACCGACGGTTACCCAAGAACCTACGATAACCACTGACATTCCTACAGATGAGGCGACGATACCTCCAACACTGATAGATTCTACTACAGAAGAAACTTCCCTGGTAGATGTAACTGAAGTGATAACTGGAATATCATCGACGGCTACCGAAGAACCTACCATAGTTACTGGCGTTTCTACATCTGAAGCAACGATATCTGCCTTGGTGTCTGATTCTACAGCAGAGGAATCTACGGTAGTCGAAGTTACCGAGAAGGTAACTTCAATATCATTGACTGATACCGATGGATCTACACTAATTAGTGGAACTTCTTCTAAAGGGACAACATTGTTTTCTACGGTGGTAGATATCACAGAAGACACAACAATTTTGGAATTAACGGAAGAGATCACTTCACTTTTACCGACGGTTACCGAAAAACCTACGATAACCACTGACATTCCTACAGATGAGGCGACGATACCTACAACACTGATAGATTCTACTACAGAAGAAACTTCCCTGGTAGATGTAACTGAAGTGATAACTGGAATATCATCGACGGCTACCGAAGAACCTACAATAGTTACTGGCGTTTCTACATCTGAAGCAACGATATCTGCCTTGGTGTCTGATTCTACAGCAGAGGAATCTACGGTAGTCGAAGTTACCGAGGAGGTAACTTCAATATCAGTGACTGATACCGATAGATCTACACTAATTAGTGGAACTTCTTCTAAAGGGACAACATTGTTTTCTACGGTGGTAGATATCACAGAAGACACAACAATTTTGGAATTAACGGAAGAGATCACTTCGATTTTACCGACGGTTACCCAAGAACCTACGATAACCACTGACATTCCTACAGATGAGGCGACGATACCTCCAACACTGATAGATTCTACTACAGAAGAAACTTCCCTGGTAGATGTAACTGAAGTGATAACTGGAATATCATCGACGGCTACCGAAGAACCTACAATAGTTACTGGCATTTCTACATCTGAAGCAACGATATCTGCCTTGGTGTCTGATTCTACTGCAGAGGATTCTACGGTAGTCGAAGTTACCGAGGAGGTAACTTCAATATCATTGACTGATACCGATGGATCTACACTAATTAGTGAAACTTCTTCCAAAGGGACAACATTGTTTTCTACAATGGTAGATATCACAGAAGACACCACAATTTTGGAATTAACGGAAGAGATCACTTCACTATTACCGACGGTTACCGAAATACCTGCGATAACCACTGACATTCCTACAGATGAGGCGACGATACCTACAACACTAATAGATTCTACTACAGAAGAAACTAGCATGGTAGATTTAACTGAAGTGATAACTGCAATATCTTCGACGGCTACCGAAGAACCTACAATAGTTACTGGCGTTTCTACATCTGAAGCAACGATATCTGCCTTGGTGTCTGATTCTACAGCAGAGGATTCTACGGTAGTCGAAGTTACCGAGGAGGTAACTTCAATATCAGTGACTGATACCGATGGATCTACACTAATTAGTGAAACTTCTTCCAAAGGGACAACATTGTTTTCTACTGTGGTAGATATCACAGAAGACACAACAATTTTGGAATTAACGGAAGAGATCACTTCGCTTTTACCGACGGTTACCCCAAAACCTACGATAACCACTGACATTCCTACAGATGAGGCGACGATACCTACAACACTAATAGATTCTACTACAGAAGAAACTAGCCTGGTAGATGTAACTGAAGTGATAACTGCAATATCTTCGACGGCTACCGAAGAACCTACAATAGTTACTGGCGTTTCTACATCTGAAGCAACGATATCTGCCTTGGTGTCTGATTCTACAGCAGAGGATTCTACGGTAGTCGAAGTTACCGAGGAGGTAACTTCAATATCATTGACTGATACCGATGGATCTACAGTAATTAGTGAAACTTCTTCTAAAGGGACAACATTGTTTTCTACTATGGTAGATATCACAGAAGACACAACAATTTTGGAATTAACGGAAGAGATCACTTCGATCTTACCGACGGTTACCGAAAAACCTACGATAACCACTGACATTCCTACAGATGAGGCGACGATACCTACAACACTGATAGATTCTACTACAGAAGAAACTACCCTGGTAGATGTAACTGAAGTGATAACTGCAATATCTTCGACGGCTACCGAAGAACCTACAATAGTTACTGGCGTTTCTACATCTGAAGCAACGATATCTGCCTTGGTGTCTGATTCTACAGCAGAGGATTCTACGGTAGTCGAAGTTACCGAGGAGGTAACTTCAATATCAGTGACTGATACCGATGGATCTACACTAATTAGTGAAACTTCTTCCAAAGGTACAACATTGTTTTCTACTGTGGTAGATATCACAGAAGACACAACAATTTTGGAATTAACGGAAGAGATCACTTCACTCTTACCGACGGTTACCGAAAAACCTACGATAACCACTGACATTCCTACAGATGAGGCGACGATACCTACAACACTGATAGATTCTACTACAGAAGAAACTTCCCTGGTAGATGTAACTGAAGTGATAATAGTTACTGGCGTTTCTACATCTGAAGCAACGATATCTGCCTTGGTGTCTGATTCTACAGCAGAGGATTCTACGGTAGTCGAAGTTACCGAGGAGGTAACTTCAATATCAGTGACTGATACCGATGGATCTACACTAATTAGTGAAACTTCTTCCAAAGGGACAACATTGTTTTCTACAGTGGTAGATATCACAGAAGACACAACAATTTTGGAATTAACGGAAGAGATCACTTCGATTTTACCGACGGTTACCCAAGAACCTACGATAACCACTGACATTCCTACAGATGAGGCGACGATACCTCCAACACTGATAGATTCTACTACAGAAGAAACTACCCTGGTAGATGTAACTGAAGTGATAACTGCAATATCTTCGACGGCTACCGAAGAACCTACAATAGTTACTGGCGTTTCTACATCTGAAGCAACGATATCTGCCTTGGTGTCTGATTCTACTGCAGAGGATTCTACGGTAGTCGAAGTTACCGAGGAGGTAACTTCAATATCCTTGACTGATACCGATGGATCTACACTAATTAGTGAAACTTCTTCCAAAGGGACAACATTGTTTTCTACAGTGGTAGATATCACAGAAGACACCACAATTTTGGAATTAACGGAAGAGATCACTTCACTATTACCGACGGTTACCGAAATACCTGCGATAACCACTGACATTCCTACAGATGAGGCGACGATACCTACAACACTGATAGATTCTACTACAGAAGAAACTACCATGGTAGATTTAACTGAAGTGATAACTGCAATATCTTCGACGGCTACCGAAGAACCTACAATAGTTACTGGCGTTTCTACATCTGAAGCAACGATATCTGCCTTGGTGTCTGATTCTACAGCAGAGGATTCTACGGTAGTCGAAGTTACCGAGGAGGTAACTTCAATATCAGTGACTGATACCGATGGATCTACACTAATTAGTGAAACTTCTTCCAAAGGGACAACATTGTTTTCTACTGTGGTAGATATCACAGATGACACAACAATTTTGGAATTAACGGAAGAGATCACTTCGCTTTTACCGACGGTTACCCCAAAACCTACGATAACCACTGACATTCCTACAGATGAGGCGACGATACCTACAACACTGATAGATTCTACCACAGAAGAAACTCACCTGGTAGATGTAACTGAAGTGATAACTGCAATATCATCGACGGCTACCGAAGAAATTACAATAGTTACTGGCGTTTCTACATCTGAAGCAACGATATCTGCCTTGGTGTCTGATTCTACAGCAGAGGAATCTACGGTAGTCGAAGTTACCGAGGAGGTAACTTCAATATCATTGACTGATACCGATGGATCTACACTAATTAGTGGAACTTCTTCTAAAGGGACAACATTGTTTTCTACGGTGGTAGATATCACAGAAGACACAACAATTTTGGAATTAACGGAAGAGATCACTTTGATTTTACCGACGGTTACCCAAAAACCTACGATAACCACTGACATTCCTACAGATGAGGCGACGATACCTACAACACTGATAGATTCTACTACAGAAGAAACTACCCTGGTAGATGTAACTGAAGTGATAACTGCAATATCTTCGACGGCTACCGAAGAACCTACAATAGTTACTGGCGTTTCTACATCTGAAGCAACGATATCTGCCTTGGTGTCTGATTCTACAGCAGAGGATTCTACGGTAGTCGAAGTTACCGAGGAGGTAACTTCAATATCAGTGACTGATACCGATGGATCTACACTAATTAGTGAAACTTCTTCCAAAGGTACAACATTGTTTTCTACTGTGGTAGATATCACAGAAGACACAACAATTTTGGAATTAACGGAAGAGATCACTTCACTCTTACCGACGGTTACCGAAAAACCTACGATAACCACTGACATTCCTACAGATGAGGCGACGATACCTACAACACTGATAGATTCTACTACAGAAGAAACTTCCCTGGTAGATGTAACTGAAGCGACAATAGTTACTGGCGTTTCTACATCTGAAGCAACGATATCTGCCTTGGTGTCTGATTCTACAGCAGAGGATTCTACGGTAGTCGAAGTTACCGAGGAGGTAACTTCAATATCAGTGACTGATACCGATGGATCTACACTAATTAGTGAAACTTCTTCGAAAGGGACAACATTGTTTTCTACGGTGGTAGATATCACAGAAGACACCACAATTTTGGAATTAACGGAAGAGATCACTTCACTCTTACCGACGGTTACCGAAATACCTACGATAACCACTGACATTTCCACGGATGAGGCGACGATACCTACAACACTGATAGATTCTACTACAGAAGAAACTACCCTGGTAGATGTAACTGAAGTTATAACTGCAATATCCTCGATGGCTACCGAAGAACCTACAATAGTTACTGGCGTTTCTACATCTGAAGCAACGATATCTGCTATGGTGTCCGATTTTACAGCAGGGGATTCTACCGTAGTCGAAGTTACCGAGGAGGTAACTTCAGTATCAGTGTCTGATACCGAAGGATCTACACCAATTAGTGAAACTTCTTCTAAAGGGACAACATTGTTTTCTACTATGGTAGATATCACAGAACACACAACAATTTTGGAATTAACGGAAGAGATCACTTCACTATTACCGACGGTTACCGAAATACCTACGATAACCACTGACATTTCTACAGATGAGGCGACGATACCTACAACACTGATAGATTCTACTACAGAAAAAACTACCCTGGTAGATGTCAATGAAGTGATAACTGCAATATCATCGACGGCTACCGAGGAACCTACAATAGCTTCAGACGTTTCTACATCTGACGCAATGATATATACCTTGGTGTCAGATTCTACAACAATTGATCCTACTACTGTAGTACCAGAGTTTACATCAATATCCTTTACTGGTACCGACAAACCCACAGTTTTGCCGTTTAAGACAACAATTGGTACAGATTCAACAGAGGAACTTTTACAACCGACGACGGAAGATTTATTTGCTCCTCGAGAATCTACCGCAAATAGCGACATCTCTATACCGGAAGTAACCGAGGGGACACAAAATGTCTTTTCGACTGGTTCTGATGGAACCACAATGATCAGTGACACATCTACAATCGCTGCAACATCTTTTAGGGAGGAAACGACTGCAAGAACAGAACAAATCTTCACATTTCCCGAAGTAACATCACTTCGGGGCACTTCTACAAGGGGAGCAGCAACCGATATAACATTGTTATCTCCGATCGAGACAACTACTGAATTTCATTCCACTCTAATGGTTACTTTAACATCAGCTACTGATGATGCATCAGCAACTGCACGAACGAGTAAGGAAGTAACACCTTCCCCACCCACAACTCCGCATTTCGCTGTCATCACTGAAGGTAATTAGCAATAAATGGATTATTTGATAAACAATATATGAATTGTTTGTTTATTATCGATTACCCCCTACAATTAAGCATGCTTGATATAAAAAAATAAAGAAATCCCAAAGGTTTTCCCTCTCGTTTTGGGGTATCGAAAAAGTTGAGATAAAAATGAAAAATAATGAAGTCGGTGTCTTTAGATTAGAGCTATTTTATAATGATAACACGGGAACCAGTGTGTTTGGGTACCATAATACAGCTATGCAGGATGCACTCATGAGCGGAATATTTTCTTGATCTTAAAGGTCGGTAGTTAACAATTTTCCGATTCGTTATTTTTTTTCAAGACTTAAACAGATGCGGGGATGTGATGTGTGCGGTGAATGAGCTCTGTGATGGATCTCAAACAGAACACCAATGCGAGTGCTATCCAGGCACGGTGCGAAGTAACACAGACGATTTGTGTCGAGGTAAGGGGAATGCCTTTAGATTCAGAAATCGTATTGTGAGATAAACAATTGATATGTGTACAATTATATTCTGAGATGAGGCGTAAGATAAAGGTAGATTGTAGCATAGCAGGATACACTTTTACTGCCTTACATGAAGAGAGAGAGAAAAAAAGAATTATTTACATGATTAAGGATTACTCTAGGCTAAAAATAAAGGATTTGTACAAAAAACAAAAATGCGAGAAAAACAAAACACTGTTTTTTTTTAAATTGAACTCGGACAAGGAATTATGAAGTTATGAGAGATGTGGGTTGCTTCGAAGAAACAGTTCTTTATATGTCTTTATGAATACTGAACAAATTGATGATGTCAGAACCCCAATATTTTGTCTTTTATTGCATGAAATTATTTTTATTCTAATTCTGTTCTCTAAGAAGTAAAGATAGGGAATAGATTAACTGATTTAGTGCATGAGATATTCATTGATACAACTTATTCTATTATACGGGAGACAAATGAGTGAGAACATAAAATAAACATGATTTGATATAATCATATTTTTCTGAAGAAATGTGGGAATGTGACATACGGTAATTTTGATTTAATTTTCCTACTATTGCCTGATGATTTGTGATCTATTTATATGTAAATATTGTCAGTACCTCTTTAAGATATTAAGGAGAATTATTTTGACATTGAAGTAACAAGTTAATGTAATGATAGCATTTAGCAGTTATAGATCTGACAAGGTCTATTTTTTTCCGGAGTGGAGTTTAAAGAGCAATTTTGGAAACTTTTGTGTCAATTTTAGTTGCAAGGTTTGTTCCGAGCACAAGACCAGCACGAGTGTGTGAGTCGAGATGAATGTGGGCAATTTACCGTATTTTATTGTTTAAATGTTTTTTTAATACGGAAATAAAAAAACTACTAATTTCTACTTCCAGAACAACCTGACCAATTCCCCGTAGGTCTTTCGTCATCATGATTGAGCTTGACCACGCATGCTTGTTTGTGGTGGCTGCATTATGAGAAAGATCCATTGAGAAATCGCCAATCTGTGTTGGATATGTTGCTAATCATGCTAATGGTGCCGATTCTGATCAAAACGCCACACTTCAATTAAGTACATACAAAAGACAGAGCTTTATTACGAAGGGCATTACTAATAAATGTAAGATCAAGATGAAGGTAGATAGATTCTGGCTGCATTTCCGAAGTGGATTTTGCTGGTAGATTTGACGTATATCTGCGTCATTGTAGAGGTGTCGTGACTCAGTAGATAAGTCTTCAGACCCTGAACCACAGGGTCCGGGGTTCTAATCTCACCGTAATGATAATAATTAAACTTGCTTATAGAGCGCTTAATACTTACTTTGTCAGAGGTCTCTAAGCGCTCTGCAGTATATGCAGCATAAATACCCTGGCTTTAGCAATGCAGCTGTTACACGCGCTGCGTTTCAAGGAATAAATTCCTGCCAGGTACCCAATTTAGCACTTACGAAAATGGACATTATGGAAGGGGTAACGAATAAGCAACAATCTTAATCTGCAGAAGGGGTATATCAACGCTGCAGTGTTTAGTTACGTTTAGCGTACTGTAGTGACGTTTAGCGTACTGTAGTGACGTTTGAAATCACTTCGAAAATGCCCTTGTTTGTTCTCTTATCTCTCAGAATGAACACATAGGTGAGCTGTCACAGTATAAAACGCCTGACTTACTTTTTTTTTCTTTTTCAGCACCTTGTAACAATACGTGTGACTACAGTACAGAAATATGTGAGAACGAAGAGTGTATATGTAGACCGGGAACGCAGAGGGATTACCAAGGAATCTGCACAAGTAAATACATATTTAAAATCCCTTTATCAAGTATAAAACGCTAAAAGGGGAGTCACCCGTTTTTTGAAGTATAGTGGATATATTGAGAAAAAATATAATTAAATTTAAAGCAATATATACATATATATATATTGTGTAAAGAAATTAATGAAGAGAACATTGATAGGCGTAGCTTAAATCAAGGTTCCCCAGAGCTATCTACCCTTTGGAAAAATTGGTGATATATATACTGGTGGATTCAGGGGAGGGGCACAGCCGGCCCGTTCCCCCTATTTTGCTTGTCATTTTTTTTTTCGTGGACGAAAAACCCAATTTTGTTTACAACCCTTTTTTTTGGCTTGTCAATTTCTTCCACGGGAAAATGTGCCTACTTTTAAAAAATCCTGAATCCGCCCCTGATATATTATATATTCTTCCGGAATCGAACCCGGGCCCCGCCCATACATTGTAAGTAACGTGAATATTAATGTTCATTTAAAAAAAGAATGTTTACCTAAATTTGTTTATGATGTTCTCTGATGTTTTTCGGCCAAATATACTTTAATTGCCCGAATAAAAAAAAAATCGATTTTCTCGAAATGACCTCCCAATGACTATTTCATATAATATAAATATGTATATACATGTATATTCTATATATATATATATGTAAATAAATAAATATATATATATATATATATATATATATATTTACAATCTTTCATAAAGTCATTATTTCTCAAAGTTGCAACGAAATACTCATGATCATGTGCCCAATTTTCTTTATAAAGAACTTGTATAATCGGCTGTTATTATCTTTTACAGGTGTCTGGACATTTCGTTTTACTGTAAGAATATTTGAAATCAACGGAGAGGTAGCTACTTTTGACATCAGTCTCCTTGATCCATTCAGTAATAGCTACGCATCCTTATCTACATCGATTCAACAGAGTGTAAGTATACGAAAATGCACGTTAGCGCGTGCATGCAGGGCCAAATAATGAACGATGTGCGAGAAGAGCCAATGGATATACCGCAACGAGGTCCTCACGACCGAGTGCGGTATATCCATTTGGCGAGCCGAGCACAGAGTTCATTATTTAGGTCCTCTATGCACAATAATGCGTGCACTGTTTGATTTATACAACCCCATTCCTTCCCATGTTACTGAGTTGCCCCTGATGCTATATTTGATCTAAATTCTAGATTATTCTAGGCAATTCCAGACATCGCACTATCCTGCAATTTGACGTCAGACTGCAGGATAGCACATTTGGTATGACGTCAGAGTGCAGGATAGTGCTTTTTGGATGCAATAGTGCAATTCGCTAAATATCATGTGATCCGATTTGAACCAATCAGATTACAGAACATTCTTGGGAGTTGTATAATACGTAATGATATGCAACCTTCCTCTCTGATATTGAAATATACTAGATACAAGGTACAGGAAACAAGATTATTTGTAGCTCCTACACAGTGGAACTCATTTCCTCTGAAATCTCATTCATCTTGCAATTCATTTAAATCAACGCGAAAGACGCACCTGTATTCTGCAAATTGTAGTGTCGTTTGAGGGCGTCATGGTCCAGTGGTTATGACTCCCGTCTTCCGATCGGAGGGACATGGGTTCGATTCCCAGTCAATAAGAATACTTAACATTGTGACTTTGCTGTATACGATACAGTTCAATTGAAATACTTTGAAATTCAGAATAAGTAACTGTCATGTTCCATAATGATGCTAACAACAATGTGCCTCGGAAGGGATTATGTCTAGATGGTGCAACATAAATGCCTATCGTATTATTATTACTTTTATCATCCTTTCAGATGTACAACCTATTTCATCCTGCAACCAAGAGTGTGGTAACAACGACAATTGTATCTTATGCAAATGGGAGCAGTGCCTCTGGTGCAGACGGGAGTATTTATGCTGTTTATGACGTGCATTTCAACACATCACGGACATCATTAGATGTGCTAACAATGCTTCAAGAAGAGTTGATACGAAGCAACTATCTTCTCAATGCTGATGGCAATAATAATCTGTACTTAAGCCCAAGACCCCAGGATGCTGCTGACGTGAATGGTGAGGCATACGTGTGACCACGGCATACCTAAAGTCTTTTCCCAATACAGAGATGTTGTGGCTCAGTGGATTAGTCTCCAGACTTTGAATCACTGCGTCCTTTGGCAAAGCATTTATCTACATTTGCCACTTTCACCCAAGTGTAGTAAATAGGTGCCCGTTAGGAAGGAATTCCTTGAGTGCTATAGCGCCCGATCAGGGTAGCAGTGCTAAAGCCGGGGTAATAGCATGCAGCGCTTACACTGCAAAAAATCATGTGTTGATTTAACACCAGCCCGGAATCTATATATGTCCACACCAGATAAGTGTTAAACAACACCAGTTTCCTTTTGGTCTAACACCGGATAGTTTTTTTTTTGCATATTTGCATGGTAAAGTATCAGGTAAAACCTTGTAACCTTTTAATTTTCACCCAAAATTGCTTACAATTTACACAACACTTTTAGGCATTTTATGAACAAATCATACATGTTCATTTTTTCGTGTACACCATATCTCGGAAACACTCATGTGAAGCATTGTATACAATAGTGATCAGAGTTTCGCGAACTACACCAGGAAATTTGTATATTAAAAGTGTTCTGCCATGTTCTCGATATTTAATTGGGAAGTCAGGTGATAAAATATTACATTCAATAAAGTCTGTTTTTCTGGGCTCGCCGAATATTGGACTCTTTTTGTCTACATTTAACAATGAACACGGAGGAGTGCATTTTTTTTTGGGGGGGGGGGTTCACTAACTTTTAAGCACAACTGTAATTCTAAGAATCTCCCATCTTCAGTATTTTATAAGCTACTTAACATTAGAGCCACTTCTTTTACCAGGATTTTTCATCAGTCCCATTCAGATCATTTAATTGCAAGACAGATAAATCGACAGGGAAGTCGGTACCCCCCTAAAAAAGAGAAAAAACACGCTGAGCGGGATTCTTGCAGAAAGACAGGACATTTTTTTTGGGGGGGGATCCCACGTTACGATTGCAGGCTGAGGAAACAGTAATACAAACTTTGGTGCTCGAAATGTTTTGCTGATTTTGTATTGCATTGACCATGCGCTATCCAATGTTGGCCTCTAAATTAATTGTGTTATAATCGCCAAACGTTTTGTTGGGGACTTCAAGATATGATATTGAGTAAACACTTTGGTGAAAGAGAGACTTCTATGAATACATCACGTAAAAAACGGTATTTCGGTGTGGAAAAGGATACAAAATGCAATAGCGCCACCGATATTTACACTTATTATCACGACATGTTTTGTTTTCTAAAAAAGCAATTGACGAATGTTTGTTGGGAGAGGATGATTGTTCAGCTAATGCAAGGTGTACTGATCTGAACGATGCCGGTGGGTTCAGCTGTGCTTGCGATCCCGAATATGAAGACATCCTTCCTGAGCTACCAGGGAGACTATGCACCCTAAGTAAGTAGTAAAGTTCAGCAACCAAATCAATTTAACACAAACGTGTCGTATGGCAGGTGCATTTTAGATTAATCACTATGCTTGTCATTGAAATTGTCATTGAAAGAGTTGCGCCAACCTTTGTCGTAAGGTTCTGCGATGTACTTGAGAGGTACCAACATTTCCTCCTTTTCACGACTTGACATCTTGATTAACAGATAGTTGCTTTAGAGTGAGTTTTGATACCAGGGATGCATTAGTAAAGCTGTTCGTAAAGCTATTTTCACTCCCTGAACAAGTAAATGACGTACAAAGAAAATAGCAATAATAACAATAACAGTATGATAATGTTTATTATAAACAATCTATAATAATGAAATATAAAAAAATGTATACTGTATATATATATATATATATATATATATATATATATATATATATATATATATATATATATATCTTTCTCTCTCTCTCTATATACATGTATATATATTATTTGCTTATGTTCGGAATTCATGTGCATATACTAGTATTTTTGTATACAATTCTAACAACATATTGTTATCCTGGTTTTTACCGCAGTTGTCACGAATGGCACAAATTCGACCGATTTTACCACTACACTGCCCACCAACACTGTCTCGCCGTCATCTTCTGCATCACTCGGTAATTTACTTTTTTCGTAATTTTGTATCCATCGTGATATATATGATGTTTTTAGACCACGGGTCGGATGAATGAGAAATGTTTATCGCATAATTATGTGAGATTGTCAATGTGTGTCTGTGTATGTGGAAAGGGATCGAGATAGTGTTATGTAGTATGTAGAGAATGGTAGAGAGAGAGAGTGAGAGTGGGTGTGTGTGTGTATGTGTGAGGGGGGGGGGTAGGGGGATGGGTAGGAAGAGGGGACCCTAAGAGACGGTGGCCAAAATTGAGGACTCGGGTTCTATTCTAAAGTTGTGGTTCAACTATGGACTGCAAATTGTGATCAGAACAGGTTCAATTTTCAGCACACCAGGTGATCCATTCTTTCGTAACTCTGAGTATGATATCTTTGATAGTTTCTTTCACCATTAAACCATGATGTAAGCAAATGTAAATAAGTCAGAGTTCATACCTTACTGATATAAAACATATACATATACATTTTGACATTTTTTGCTGCCCTAATTTTTTGCTTAGCCACAGTTAGACCGTAGTCTAGATCAAATCCATCTCAAAGAAATGTTTATTGAATCAATAAAGAAATATGAGACAAGCATATTGCTGAAAATTCCATCAAAATCGGATGTAGAAAAAGAAAGTTAGGACATTTTAAAGTTTCTTACTATTTCTTTTTTTATTGTTTGAATCATACTTTTTTTTACAGATTTGACAATAATGACAAACTTGACTGACCCATAGAATGTTAAATAATGGTTATTCCACATGTTCAGGGAGAAATAAAACTTTTTTTTAACTGAATAATTGGGAGAAAATTAGAATATTTCATATTTCATATAATAAAATGCCCCCAAAAAGTGAGTGAGTGATGTCATTATTTCCCTCATTTGCATACTGACCGGGATGTGCGTAAAACTGTTTTGTAAAATTAAACGAAACTTAAAAATATCATAACTGTCTTATTTCAAATCCGATTTTGATGAAGTTTGTTTGTTAGATTTTTCTATTTTTATTAAAATAAACATTTTGTTTGGTTGGTTTTGTCCTTTAGCGTAGACTTTAGAAAACAGGTCGACGATTCTATGCTCCATTAAAATCTTTATTTATTACGATACATGTTTGTGCAGATGTAACCAGCGGCACAAATGGGACTGATTCCACCACTTCAGCGGTCAGCACCACTGTCTCATCATCGCAAACAAGTTCCACATCACTAGGTAAAATTTCGTTTAGCTTGGAAAATAAGGGAGGGTAAATAGGTGCTTCATGATATGTGTGGGTGTGGATGTGTTTGGGTGAGTGAGTGAGAGAGAGACGGAGGATGTAGGAGAGAAGGTACGATAGGATGAACACATGACCAGGGGAGTGTTTCACAAAGATTTAAGTATGACTTAGGCCCGAATTCACAAAGGTGGACTCTGCAAAATCCACGGATTTTAGAATCCGTGGATTTTTGAGTCCATGGATTCTGGAAAATCCACGGATTCTGCAGTTTGTGATTCACAAACAGTGGACTCAAAAATCCACGGATTCTACCAGACCCACGGTTGAGTCCATGGATTCAACCGTGGACTCAACCGAATCCACGGATTCAACCGTGGATTTTCAATCAAATTTAGGGATTTCCCCTTTTTGAGACTGCACTGCGCATGCTCAGTGTCATGAAAACAAACATCTGCGGCATATACACAATATACAAAAAATATTATTCTAAAATAAATGTTTGCTGGTACCCCCCCCCCCCATCTCCCAAGAATTATGTTTGCTGGCATTGATTGTTGTGTATCTTTACACACACACAAAAAAATAGAAGCACATCATCAGCTAGCTGCACCTGATCAACCATGGCCCTGAAGTGGCAAAAAGCAGAAATCCATTATTTAATCGAGTTAATCTCAGACAGGATAAGATATGTAACTGAGAAACCAATCACAATCCTTTTTACAGCAACCAATTCCACATCACTAAAGCACCACTGGATCCATCTTTAAGAACAAGGTAATCACTGATTGCCAATTCACTTTGAATCACGCCATGATCATGATACAATCAGGAAACTAATCATGAATAACGTTTTCAGACATTCCAATCATTTATACTTAAACATCATCACCTAATCTAAAATTTCACAGCATTATATTTGATTTTGACACACACAAAAAACATATCATCACCATGATCACTCTTATGAATGGGAATAACATCTGGAATAATTCAAAGCACAATCAATTCAATTTGATAACAGACAACAATTTAATATATTATTTTGTCACATTTTCCACACATGAATAACCACACTTTACATGATTATTTAACTATGACTACATAGATTATGACTGTTAAAATTAATTTCTCTGCAAGTCAAGTGATATGCATGTACATCATACTATCATGGAATACCATTAACCCTATACAGGCCTCGGAGCCCCCCCCCTCAATGATTTACGCAATATTTTCACAGAGCGAATTTTTTTTTATGTGCTCGCTGACTTTTACTTTCAAGTCTTGCGCAACTTATGAGACCAGTTTTACGCCACCCGGGTACGCGGTTCCAAAATTACGTAACATGTCAGACAAGAAATTGCTCACAAGCGTGATTTCGTGTACAAAATCAATGCAAATTATGTTGTCAACCAAAAATCATAAATGTATGATTATTTTTAGCTTTGCTGGTTTAAATGTATTTATTTTATGCTGTTTATGATCAGAAGAGTCCCCAACAAATTTCATTGAAAAAACAATGATATCAAATATGCATTACGTAAAATTGGGAGTTGGGAGAAATTAATTGCCAAATACAGATTTACAAACTTTTTTTGAGGGGTTTATGTTGTATCAACAGTACTGCAGATTATATTAAATACTCATAGATAAAGAAATAACAGAAGTTCTTGATTTGTTGATGTGGTTGGGAAAATTCATTTGAATATTGATATCATAAAAACTGTATATAGACATATCTATTCATAAATTAGGAATTATGTTGCAATGGATGACATTGTACTATAAAGACCAAGAAAAACAAATATAGTATACAGTACCTGACTCATTATCAATATTCATGAAAACTAGGGCAATACATTTTAAATGTCCAGCTCAGACGTCAGATAGGGGTAATACTATATTATATTTATGTTATTAATGTACTTATATTCATCACTCTGTATGATGATTAAGTATTTATTGAATATTGATACATGACTTCAGTATTATCAATTGAAAAATACACGAAGAGCATGACAGTAAGAAAGTGACTATTTATTTTTAAAGTAAACCTAGTTAGAAGGATTTGGTCTTTGTCTGGATAATTTTCACACTTAACTTAAAGATATATTGATATATCAAACACAATTATCGACAGACTCACTTAAATTCTTAGTCTGTAGCGTCTAATATCAAGATTAATGAATTTGTAAGGAAAATGCTCAAGAGCATATTTAAAGGACAAATAAGTACTGTACAGTACATTACAAAGAGAGGGTGCTAAATAAAACAATCTAAATGTCAATGCTTAAAAATAATCAATGACCGCTATTATACTTTAGTGACATTGGAATGATGATAGGAGTACAAGTCACATTATCAACCCTTTCCCAAAAGTTCAGACTGGCATAACAGAGTCTACATTTATATTACAAATGCAATCTGCACACTGACGGAATACCTGTTCTTCCGATTAAGGAAGTACAGGGCTTGTTCCCCACCAGGACTCCTAATGTAGACATGAGTCCCATCGATGACACCTATGACAACAGGTAGAGGTTCACTACATTCTGTATTCCTCCTCAGATCACCGTCAAGCGTGTTGATGAGATGGAGTGCAGTCTCTTTTGAGAAGCGATACCGCATTCGAAAGGCTTCATCCATGTACAACTCAAAAGGATTCATTCATTCCTGTAATCCTGTCAGGGTCTGGGCCTGTTGGCTACCTGCGTATACATGGAAAAAGAATTAGAGTAGACAAACATGAAAAAAAATGATAATTCAAGATTCCCTGAACAATAGGTAAGGTTTGCTAACATTCAGCCCCCACCCCCCTAGTCTTCTTAGGTACAGTATGGAAATAGCCCAGTCTATTTAGGATTAAGTTTGTTTTTCTTTTCCTAATTTTGTTTTTACATTAATATATGCATTGCATACATCAAGTCAAATGTTTCAAATAATCTGCTCCTTGAATTGCTGTACTCCTTTCATTCATTTTGACTCCATCCATTTTTAAATCTTGAAAATTGTCACTGCTTGTGCAAGTAGGAACGAAAATTTGCCATGTTGGTTTCATCACTAGTGCTTCAATCAGTATCTCCTCCATATAGAAACAAGTCATAATTTTATCAGTTATAAAAAAGGGAAATATTTTGCAATATTAAAACACTGCATCGGTTTACTGTTCAATTGAAACAAAGCTTACCTCTCTGAGGCTGTTGACACGATCAAGATGCATTAAATGAGCACGGTGATATTCTGCCATTTTTTGTTCTGCATAGAAAATGAAAATGACATAGGGTTAAGTTTCAATGGCAAAGAAAATAGTCATAAGAAAGATGAGCATGAGACTAGAATGAGATTCAGTCATCAGTCATTGAGATAACAGTTTGAGAATATTCTCTAAAATCTGTATTCTGAAAATTGTCTCATCTCTGTAAGGACATCCCCTATTTTATGACTGAAAACGCCATTTTTTTTCTTTGCTAAAATAAAAATACATGACTGCTCTCCCAAATTTATTTTCTTCGAAACGATTCATCATCTCAAATGAAATCTTCAAAATTGCTGAAAAGACTAGCCTGGACTCTGGAGGTTCCTGGAGAGTAAAAATCAGTCTAGGCATACGTATTCATAGCCGGCCCGTAGGCTTACTCATGACCATCATCATGACCATGGATAGTACCATGGACCTACTATGATAGTACTAACTGAACTTCTGTCAGTTCTGAATCTGATTATCATTCTGAGACTGAGTGCACCGTCAACCGTAGGCGTAGCGTAGTCGAGTACGGTAACTCGACTGATTTTTACTCTCCAGGAGCCTTCAGGCATGCAAGCTAGAGTAATATAGACCATGTAGATCTAAGAAAATCCAGCGACAGGGTCAAGGGGAATCAGAAATTTCGGAAGAACCGAGTGAAAAGGGGAACAAGTCAAGGGTCTAATCGTCTAACATCAACGAGTACGTCTAGCTGTGTCACATAGCTCGCGAAAGACCAACACAGAAATGCACTTATGGGGCTACACAAAACCATTTCCGCGAGAATTTTTTTCACTAACTCGACTCTCATGACCGTACCTATTTTATGACATAAATTCGGACATTACTTCACAAATCAATGCATAAAAAGTTACAAAAAATATTGCTCATCAAACAAATATGTCAAATTACTCACAATTTTCTCGGAGCTCGGTCCAGCATGTATTTTTTCCACCACTTTCACGTCCAGTCTTCCACCTTAAATTTTGCTGCAAAATTATCGTCCAGCGGTTGTTGTCTGCATGCACAAGATGTACCCAAATGCTGCGCTGTGATTGGCCAATTACGCCTAGAATCCACGGATTCTGTGGAGTCCACTGTTTCAGACCACCCCAAACAGTTGACTCGAAATCGTGACGTAATGGACTTGGTAGAATCCGTGGATTCGGTCGAGTCCACCTTTGTGAATCACAAAAGCGAATCCGTGGACTGTGGACTCAACAAAATCCGTGGATTAATCCGTGGATTTTGCAGAATCCACCTTTGTGAATTCGGGCCACAAATTCGGGCCTTAGAGTCGCACTTAAATGTCTAGTTGCGCGTAGTATAAAAGGCATGACAGCATTGGTCAGATCATGCCAAGAGGACGCGCACTGCGTAGTGATCAATAAGATTGCGTGTTGCATATCATGTACGCGTAGACATTTAAATCTTTGTGAACACCCGGCCCCACAGACTAGACGTGAATGGAAAGAGAATTTCTAAATCAGTGTTAGCTTGAAATATGATAAAGTACACGTTTATTGTTCACCAGGAATTCGGCGGATGACGTAATGATATCTACTGTAGATATTTAGATATTAAATTCAATGTCAGTTTCATTTAGTGTAGACCTTATTTGGCGAAATTGATAAGTAAAATACCATCCATGATAAATCCCCAATCAAATGCACACATACCCGCACACCCGCTCGTGCACTCCACTTTTATATCCAATATCATATACATATTCCATACATGCTTTACCCTTACACGTTCTCTATCTAACTTACATACCAAACCACGCACACAATCTCCTTCGCTCTAACCCCCAAATACAGTCAAATAAAATCCTTTTATAAATATTTTGAGGTTCGCGAACAGAATGCCAAATTATTACGATGTTTTATTGTGGAATCATGTTTGCTGAATGAAATATAATAACAACCGTGCTCTATTCTTTGTCTTTAATGCAGAAACTTGGCAGATTGTAGTAATTTCGATCGGATGTCTATCTGCAGGTCTCCTTCTTGCACTGTGTTGCTGCTGCCTATTCTTAATTCCTTTACGGCGTCGACGTTACATGAATCAGAAGCCAGAGGTATATTGAACATTTTATTTTAGGGTAGACGAGGAATGTGATGTCAGAAATATTTTGGATGCCTTGCCTACCTCCTACAGATAATCAAATACCATCCATTGTTCCCCTGGTAATACAAGATAAGTCTGACATGCAGTTCTTGAAAGTTTATCAGTCAATCTTTTCCATCAGGGCGGTCCATTTAAAAAAATTGAACGATTTGGGGGGACTTTTGTTCCTAAAGTTAGATGATCAACCAAAGTTGCAAATCCTCAGAACAAAACATGCAATTGACAACGAGATATTGCAAGGTTCGCTTAACCCCCCCCCCCCACCCCCCGTCTTTTGACGCATTTACATTTCTCCTTCGTTGGTAGTAAGGCGAGTTTGAAACAGTCATTTTAATGATTAAATCGCGATTTTATTTCATGTTTATGTTACTTTTTTACCAGGATAAACGTATAGAATTATATTGAATATTATATGTGTTTTCTACTTGCTATGTGACTACAGCATTAGCAGCTTCGTGCGATGGCGAGCCGTGTTTTGGCGACGAATTAATTCAAGGCAATATGATCTGAAATCTACCCCACTGGCTTCACAGATTATTCAAAGGTCAAGTCCACCTCAGAAAATTTTTGATTTGAATCAATAGAGAAAAATCAAACAAGCACAATGCTGAAGATTTCATCAAAATCCGATGTAAAATAAGAAAGTTATGACATTTTAAAGTTTCGCTTATTTTTAATAAAATTGTTATATGAACGAGCCAGTTATATCCAAATGAGAGTTGATGATGTCACTCAGACACTATTTCTTTTGTTTTTTATTGTTTAAATTATACAATATTTCAATTTTTACGAATTTGACGATTAGGACCTCCTTGCCTGAAGCACAAAATGTTAAAATAATGGAATTCCACGTGTTCAGGGAGGAATGAAACTTCATTTCACATGACAATGACGAGAAAATCAAAATATTTCATATTTCAAGCAATGAAAAACAAAAGAAATAGTAAGTGAATGACATCATCGACTCTCCCATTTGGATGTAGCTGGCTCGTTCATATAACTGTTTTTGTGAAATGAAGCGAAATTTTGAAATGTCATAACTTTCTTATTTTACATCCTATTTTGATGAAATTTTCAGTATTATGCTTGTTGAATTTTTCTGTTTTTATTCAAATCAAGTTTTAGTTGGGGTGGACTTGTCCTTTAATAAATGGAAGCCACAAGCCTTAGGTATTAGTTGTATTAATTGTATACCGTTGGTCTGTTATTTTTTCTTCTCAGGAATCAATGATATATAACTACGCAAACCATCAAATGATCGAGCCGGCTGCGTTCTTTGCCCGAATATACGAAGGATCCTTAAATGAAACATCAGACTTCCCAAGCGTCCGAACAAGAAGTAGCAGACCATTTTCAGAATCCGTGGTTTCTAATCCTATAGCTGTAGCTGAACCGTTATCATCCCATGATCCTCTAGTGTATGACGTCACTGAGAGGGATTATATCACGGAGAGTGTGCGCCACTATGCAGTTGATCCAAGGGAGACGTCCATAAGGGAAAGTTTTAAGCGGGTTCTAAATGATGTTTTAGCGAGGGGCCCTCCGGATCAGAGAGGCCCGCGTGCCAGGGTTCCCGATCATTTAGCGGTGAGTATCTAGTAATAGAACAAATTTGGTGCGTAATATCATTCCTGAAAAAGAAAAATGTTCTTTAAAATAATGTTTAATGATTGTTCAAATAAAGTGAAAACTGTTTTCTTAGAATCAGCTTGCAAGCTAATATCATACTAAAAAAATCGTAATCGAATGAAATTATGTATACAATACTAGTCAATCTAACTTGTCTCGCTGATGTGTTTTTTACGTTTTCGAGAAACAGAATTAAGTTAACCTTACGATAATGTTGATGAAATGATCTTCTCCTAAATCTCTTTCAGGCATTCTTGGAGGAAAGTAGATCATCACCAATAAACGATGGAATTATCAACAATACCTTCGATGATGTCGAATCACCGCCACAGGGTAGAAAACCAATCACCCCGAATATGTTCTTTGCAAGAATGATTGATGGTTCCGAGTCATAACGGTTGCAGCACGCATTGAGCTACATGTATGTGGAACATGATGCGAAGGAAATGTATTATTTAAACATGTGAAAATAAATTGTTCGTTTTAAAATGGCTGAGTAGAATGAAGGGAAAATGTAGCTTCTCGAATTTTATCGTAATAACAACAGATACCTCATCTATCTGATGTGTTGGAATAATGAAAAATAAAATCGATATTATAGTACTAGAAACATGTAAAATTATCCTAAATTCTTATTTCATTTTCTTTAAGATACATGTATCATGTAAGCTGTATAAAAATATGTATTATATAAATTTCCCTATTTATTCGGACTTGAATTTTTTTGTTTTTGCTTTGTTATTAAACAAACAGGGTAGTTGCGTCTGTCCTCAATAGTACGATTAATATTATGTGATCTATGTTAGAAAAAAAGTATGTATATTACTTCTTACGCAGAATACCGTTTCGTTAATATTTTTTTCATATCACACTATGTTTAAATATGTCATATATTGCGTTTTCCATGAAGTTGAAATAATATTGATCACATAAATTACTACGAATGCGAAATTGAAGAAATAATTATGCATGTGGTATCTATGAAAACGCAGTAAGTAAAATGCAAAATTAAAAGAAACATCGAGAATGTAATGGAGCAGGATGTTTGTTTTTCTTTTTAAGAAACCTTTTTCGTGTTTAAATGGGTTTATTTTGGTTGATTTTAAAAGCTGCGAAAGGACCTGTCGAATTCTGTTTCAGTACTATAGACACGAAATATCTTGGCTTTTTCGTATGCCAACTTTCGACGTAGGGTGTGCGTTTATATGCATCTTTCGAATCATCCAACATGGGCGCGAATCCTTTTTCGTGTTTATACAGATAATTCAAATATAAAATCTTATTGGCTGATACGCCGTGTCTATGCATAATTAAGAAACTGAAGATGTCCTCTCGCATCAACCGGATTTTGCCAGAATGAGCTCGACGGGTGCATGTGGATTCTTTATATAAACATGGAAACAGGCGTGATATGAAAGCAGATGAGGGTAATTTTGTGCTATGCTGCGAAAATTCCTTATATCAAATACCGCTAATTCATTGAATAGTTTTTACTTACGCATTCTCGGCCAAAACTTCTGATAAGATATAAGGATGTAGATTTGTTTCATACATCGATCGAATTCAGGCACTGTACAGATACACTGGATGAATCCCATTCACTTAAATCTTTATCATGTTTATGATTTTCAATGTGTCACGGTCTTTGATTTTATTAATATATTATTTGATCATCTTTGTTAAATTTATGTTATTTATCCTAGTCTTTATAATTTAATGTTATATTTGGAATTCCAGTGCCGTTTAGAACGGTATAACGAAGACATATCCCTAATCGTTTTCTTACTGATGCTTAATGACAACGGCAAATTGACAGTTCGTATGACGTCACTAAGCGAAGTTTTCAAAGGTTGTAATACACTTTATTTGTTAAAGAGCTATTCCCAGTCAATACCGTCAATGCTATGTTATTTCATATTTTTTAGTATGCAGATTTCTTTTACAATATAAAAAATCATTGGAAATTAAAACTGAATATGGGTGGCGCTTATTATGCTACTTCTCCATTAATAAAATGTTTAGGATGTTTAAATACTGGACGATATTGACCCATGAACACGATGTGTGCGAGAAGCAGGATACATGTATACGAATTTGATAACGTCACGGGTGGGTAAAAATCATTAATAAAATGAACAGCATTAGTTAACCGAAGATATTATTTTTTTAGTATTTCAATATATTATGACGTAATAATAATTATAATAGCAATAATAATCCGCTTTTATATAGCTTAATACATCGGAACAACGTGTCGAAACGCTCTGAAGATATATTATTACCCCGGTCATCGGATTCAATCAGTCATCCCCGCACACAATGTGTGCACATCCTCCACTCCCTGGGGAGTATTCCAGTCAGTCGCCGGTTGGGTGCACCCAATACTGGACAAGCTACAATTACTTTCACATCCTACCGGATACCCATTTAGCACCTGGGTCGAGAGTGGCAAAGTGTGGATTAACGCCTTGCCACAGGACGCCAGACCGCGAACACACTACCCTTTGTTTACAAGGCGAGAGTCAGTACAGTAAATAGTGAGGAAGGTGATTTTTTTTACCATGGCCTGCATGTCTCTTTCAATGGAATCACACGCCAAATTGGCACTACAATGGATTTCATTTTTTTTTTCTGTTGATATTTCAAAACCCTGGAGGTAAATTTGTTCAAGTCCTAATGCAGATCACAGAATCTGAGTTGAAAAGTTCCTGCTAAGCTGAAATTGAGTATCGCGAATACGACAGTGCGCCATCTGTTGTTAACTTACAAAACCGAAAAGATTTCAAGGAAATAAATGTAGATAAAAAATATATTATAATTGTACATGGCTATGTTTTTAAATGAAAAAAATAAACAATAATATCAAGCACATCTTGTGTCTTTGATAGATAACCGTGGTTAGTGCCAGTGTTTCCACTGTTCAAAATGTGTTCTTTCTGTTTGTGTAGCACAAACTTGAATCCTTGTTTTCTCCTATTTTATAAGCTCTCGCTGAATACCTTCTGCATGCAATCAAACACTTGTGTGGGGTTTTCTGACTAATTTTGTTAAGTAATGTAAAAAATTAGGATATCCTCGTTTAAGATCAATAAGCATCTCAAAATTCCATCGGCAATTTATTGATGGTTTTGGTCTTGGGGTGGCATTCCACATACGTACATATCATTGGCGCCTCGTTAGCATGGTTAGGGGGTATAGTGGTTAGTCTAGTGGTTCTGACTCTCGCCTTTTAAACAGAGGGTCGTGGGTTCGAATCCTAGCCATGGCGCGTTTTCCTTCAGCAAGAAATTTATCCACATTGTGCTGCATTCGACCCAGGTGAGGTGAATGGGTACCCGGCAGGATTATTTCCTTGAATGCACTGAGCGCCGGTGATGGTAGCTCGAGCTAAAGCCAGGGTAATAATAGCAGCGCTTTTTATCCTCAGGCAAAAATGCTTTATAAATTCAGCTATTATTATATACTGTTGTGGAAGCGCCGTGGTGTAGCGGTTCTGACTCTCGCCTTGTAGTCAGAGGGTCGTGTGTTCGAATCCCACCATGGCCTTGCGCCCTTTGGCAAGGCGTCAATCCACACTTTGCCACTCTCACCCAGGTGCTAAATTGGGTACCGGTAGGACACAACCGTCATTGTGGTTGGTTTAGCAAGTTTGCGCCTCACAGGCTGCTTGGAATGCTATGAATCCAGTGACCGGGTAATAATAATTGTAAAGCGCTTTGAACAGTCGTAGATTGATAAAGCGCTATATAAATGCCAATTATTATTATTATTAATTATTATAAATGACAGAAAAAAAATATACAAAATTTATAGAAACATGCAAGAGCCATTGATTTTGCATGCAAAGGGAGATGCTATTTTTCATGTGCATCCCAAATGTGTAATATCAAGAAAGATTAAATGAAGGGTTTTTAACAAGATTGTGTAAAAACAATTGTTAATCCGAAGTATGACCGTACATTCACATTTGATTATGATTTCATAAAAAACAAGAACAATAACTTTCTGTAGTCAGAGGAATTCATTTATAATTTCATGATTCATTTAATATATAATAAAGAGTTTCAACCTTATTTATGTTTTTCAAACATTACAGAACAAAAATAGTATAAAGTAAGTTAACAGATGATATAAAACAAGAGTAACAGGAGTGGTATACAATATATAAAGAAAAACAATACATGGAACCTTATCGAAACATAGCTTGTGGGATTAAGGCCCCTATGATATTCGATAAGAATTAAACTGTTTCAGTGTAATAAAATGCAGTAATATAAATATGTATAAAAACACTTAAGTATGGTGTATATGTACCGATAAAACAGAATAAAACCTTGGAAATGAATGGGGAACAAAGGAATAAAAAGAGAGATGGAGAAAGAGAAAATAGAAATAAGAGCATGAGTAATATCTTGGACAATAAGAATAAACTGGAGGAGGAGGTTAGAAAAAGAGGAAGAAGGAGGAGGAGGGGGAGAAATAAGCACAATAAGGAGTAGGAGAAGAAATAGAGGAGGAGGAAGAAGAAACAGAAGAAAAAGATGAAGAAAATGATGATGAAGGAGGAGGAGAAAGGGAAGAAGGAGGAGCAGAAGGAGAAGAGGAGGAGGAAGAAGAAAAAGATAAATAAGAAAGGTGACTAATCAGGGGACTGGGAGAGGAAGGCATGAGGTATTTAGTCTTCATTATTCAACGCATGAACTCGTAAAGAAGCTTAAATTGATTACAAACATATTCTTTAAAAACCTTTCCCATGTTTAAAACGTCGATTGAAAAAAGATCTTTAGTTTGTACTTTAAAACTTGACATGAAAAGATGGGATATGAATGTCAAGGATCTAACGGCATGTTTCTATTCTCGGACACTAGAAAAATATTATAATAATTCCGATTTATGTTAGTAACCTAGTTTATATATCTTAATGGAAATATAAATGAAGGTATAAAAGTATAAAGCGAACAATATTATTGCGAGAGATAGGAATTTGTTGTTATGAGAGAGAACAATTTTTTGAAAGAGAGAAAGAGAGAGTGCGTGTGTGTTTGTGTGTCGGGGAGGGTGACGGTGCATGTGCGCGTGTACATTGCGTATGTCAGGGTGTGTGTGTATGTGAATGAGGGTGTGTCTGTGGGTTAGGAAGGCTGAAGCAAGAAAGGGATATAGAAAGAAACTGGAGATGCTTCGGCGTTAAACATGTGGTTTATAAAGCCCCAAGTACACTCTGTAGAATGCTCAAGGCGCATAAAAAAACTAAAAAGAAAGGTTGAAGGAAAATTTTGAAGGACTCAACAGAGATACAATTTTTCATGTCTTCAGGAAGTCTGTTTCATATATGGGCCCCGCCTGAGCAAAGGATCTTTCCCGCAAGTTTTTGAAACTTTTTGCGACCACAAGCAGACGCGATGTTGAAGAGCGTAGAGACCTGGTGCAAAGGAAGATGGGGCCCGTTCCAGAAAGAGTTGCGTTTCAATGCAAGCCAAAAAATCAATCGCAAGTCCCAAATGCGCGCTGTGGATTGGTTGAAAATCAAGTTGCTCATGAGTTTCAGAGTCGCAATTGATTGCAACTCTTTCTGCTACGGGCCCCAGATTGGGGAGCTGATCCATGAATGCAATGAGTGACAAGCAACAAGATCTTAAAAGTCATCAGATCCTTGATAGGGAGACAGTGCAGTTCAGAAGTGGGGTAATATGTAAGAATCTGTTTAACAACGTGGCAATACGAGCTGCAGCATTTTGAAGATTTTAGAAACAGAGAATAACTGCCATAATAAAGCAGTTCGGTTGCAGGAATTTGGTTGTAAACTATCTTAATAAATCATTAAATCGGTACATTTATGTTATTAAAGAGTGTAACAAGTCTTAGCCAATTGTGTTCTGTGATTAAGAAGTTTGCATGTTGTCCCCACTCAATCAATCCTCTTGCCGCAATGCTCGCGAAGAAAAAGTCCAAGCATTTACATGTTTGCTAAATGGGAGTTTCTTATGAAACACAAAGGCGTATTTTTTTGGTAAAAGGGTATACCACGGGCGTACTGCGCTGCAAAATATTAGTTCATCTATTATTCGTTCTGTCTGTTTTCTAGTCTTTGACATTTGAATATTTGAACAAATGCTATGATATATGAATAACAAATTTGTGTTGTGGTAATCTTTAGCCCCTTTTCAGAATCCTGGATTGCCAAGTCTTGAATCATGTTTTCTTCTGGTTTTCAGTGGGTTTAGGGCTCTTGATGACGTAAAGAAGAACCCTTGTGAACTCAACAATATAATTTTCCCTTATTATTTGTATATGAAGCTGAAATCGGATGTTTAATCCTCAAACGAAGACGGTATACTCTTTACCTATAAATGAAATGTAAAAATACTCCTTTTGCAGAATTGAAATCGACAGTCAGATATGATTATAATGAGGTCCTGCTGATTTCTGAGTCAATTATGACCATTGTTATCATCGTTGATCGTTGTCGTTATCATTGTCACTTTTTTTCATTATTATAATTACTAGAAGTAGGATTATTTTCTTTTCATCCAACATGAGCTAAAAGGAGTATTGGTTTTATTACCATTATCAATATTGCCATAATCATTATCATCGTCATCACAATCAATATTGGATTTGAAACCCAAGATTACCATTTAGTTCTTTAAAAAGATATCGAAACTGTACGTGATTGATTCGTTTTTTTCATATTTTATTATGAAAAAATAACAAAACAGTACATGTAATAACAGAATAAACTACAAGTTACATATACATTATTATTCCAATACAATTGCAATTATTTACAAAGAAAAAAAAGAAAAGAAACCGTAATATTATTTTCATTAAATGAGTCATATAATATCATCTCAAACTTTTATCAATCAAATTTTTAGATTCATACCGTCTTTACACGCTGTCCCGGCTTGCAGATCAGACGCAGGGCAAAAACACCGATTGGGGGATAATGTTTTGAATAATATCTTTAAAAGGCGCGGTGATAATTACCGCGGTGATAATTGACTTCGTGTTTACACGTAAAAAAAATCCCGCGTCTGCCCCGGCTCGCGGGTCTGATTCTACTAACTTGGCGGAGCAAAATTTCTGCGTCTGCCACGCGAGCCGGAGCAAGTTAACACGCATTAAAAGTCTGAAGCGGGAGCCGGTGCAGCGTGTAAACACTGTATTAAAAGAGTCTTTTAAAAAGATTGACCCCAAAAATTAGACAATACAGACCAAAAATCAGTTTGATCAAAAAAGCAATTGAGGTAACCAAATCTTTGGAACTAAATTTGTATAGAAGAAATTATTTAAGTTTGATTTCAAACAAATTAGTGGATTCCTAATTGTTTTAATATTTATTTATATGTACAGTATTTCATTTTCATTTTTTATTGCAGGAGGCATTCTTAATCTATTTAAGGATTTTTTTCATAAAAAATAACATGAGTGGAAAAACAAAATTCAATTTAAAAATAGGTCTACTTTGAAAGAATTCATTCATACTTTGTTCAGAAGTGGTAATTTAGTATCCCATGTCGCTCAAAATCAGGTGTCAAAGGTCACTATTTTTTTAGAACGTTCTGTTTTCTAATAACCCCCTTATCTTTTTACTTTCCACCACCATCTCCTCAAATGACCCCTTTATCACCTCTTTTCTATTCCTATAAAGTATTTAGGTTGTTGAATGAACATCATAGGTTACATAAAGTATGTAAAATGACCCTATGAAAAAAAGAAGCACGCCTCCTCCCTTCGTAAAAGAGGTCGTTTTGTCATCTTGTAATGTAAATACCCTTTTTCTTTGCAGTGAAGCAATTATTATTGACGAAAGCTTACCCGTTTCTGAATGACCGGCACAAACATATTATTTGCTTATCGGGTGTAGCTTGGTGTGTGTAGGGCAAATTTTCATACCATGCAATACAATAATTACTGTTTCACAAATTTGTTATGAATATTTTTGGGAGTCGGGTGTTTATTCAAAGGCTGTTATTCCAAGGCTTCACTACATGTCGATTTGCAATCTGAAATATGTATATAAACGCATGCAATCCCATATATGACGACGCAAAATAATTCGGGTCGTTAAGAGGCGCAATGAAACATAATTTGAGTATTTATAAAGCAAAATGCCTAGTTAGGAAGCAATGAACATGCATGAAACTGTAATATTCTGATTGTTTACAGCATTTCAGACGCGAAGTGCCGCTCTTGTGCTCCAAAGATGATAAAATTGTGAGTAATTTTTGAGTGATAGCGGTCTTGGGGGCTTGCCAACAAAATATTTTGTGTCCCCAATCAGTATTGTGCAATCCTAAATCGTGCCACTTGCTTTTCGAACAGGAAATTGTAATAATTCTATCAGACGCAATTGCTCGCATAAGAAAAACTGGGATATTACTACTAGTATTACTACTGGTACTAACATAATATGTTATAAGTTATTTGAAATCCTCTTATCTCGTTGGCTGACAGCCGATCAGTCAATGAAACCCACTGACAAAACTCTTTATGAAGCACTCCTAAAGTCCGAGGAGTCGACATTTTTTAACCATTTTTTTATGTATTAAGTCTTTTTCATCTTACCAATTCCTTTTAGGTTTTTATATTTTTATTCTTATTGCGCAATAATATTGTAAACAACGATCACATATACTAAAAATGAAGACTCAAATATTCAAAAATAAAAAAACTGATTTGCTAATTATTTCTTTAAAACCAATGATTCTGGATTTTCGTTTCTATTTATTCATTTAGTAGAAAGTGAAAGATCAAATAACGAACAGAACTAAATAGCCCATAAAATCACATAATTCAAAATGTTTATTGATTGATGAGGTAAAGATTATTAGGTTAGATTATGAGGCATTATCGAACGTCGTTTGAAGTCACGGACTACTGTTTGCCCTATCCAAAGTTTTCATAACTTTGCAGTGAGTCCATCTATTTTAGACAGCGGCTTGCTTTTAAGAGACGGTGACTAAAAAGAATCGCATCTAGAGTACTTATTGCTCAAAGTTAAACATTGTGTCTGATACACAATTCCATGCATCATGAATGTATGAATATACTGTAAGCTCTGCAGCTCTCGTCAAATATTTATTTTACATAATTTCGGTAAAAGTAATAAAATGGAATTATTGGTTATCATCGCTATCCTTAAAGAATAAGCAGTGAATTCAAGCTAGTAGAATAAGTAGATGTAGCAGTAGCAAGAGGGGAAGTATTAGCATGATTAGTACTTGCAACAGCTGGAGCAGATGATAGGGACAGAAGTGGGAATGGTAGTATCAGTAGTTGAAGTAGTTGCAACAGTAGCAGCAGCACCAGCAGCAGCAATATTAGTATCAACCATGTAAACAGTAGTAGTTGAAGGAGTAGTCGTAGAAGTAGTAGTACAGTCGTTGGAGAAGTTGTAGTAGTATAGTAAATACATGTAGTAGGAGTAGTAGTAGTAGTAGGAATAGTAGTAGTAGTAGTAGCAGTAGTAGTAGTAGTAGTAGTAATAGTAGTAGTAGTAGTAGTAGTAGTAGTAGTAGTAGTAGTAGTAGTAGTAGTAGTAGTAGTAATAGTAGCAGTAGTAGTAGTAGTAGTAGTAGTAGTAGTAGTAGTAGTAGTAGTAGTAGTAGTAGTAGTAGTAGTAGTAATAAAAGTAGTCTCTGAAAAGTCTATAATGGGAGACTGTTATTTTGTCTGACAATAGTTGGAAAATTCAAAGGCGACGCCATTGATAAACGAACAATGCAATACAGACTTTTAGAATCTATAGTAAACTATTGATTTATCAATCGCCATAACGAATCATCATTTACCAACATATACGCCGTTGGTCCAGAAAGGATGGGAGGGGGCTATTAAACAGGTCACTAAAACCACTATCATCGGCCACGTTTGGAGAGGAAATAAACACCATCTGAACTTTAATTTTTCGCTCGAATGGGATTCAGAGCAACGCCTATTTACTGTCATCAGAAAAAAGCTTTCATTATGTAGACTTTGCTTGTTTGCCCATCATTTTAAATCAAATTTACCCAGAGTATACCATAGCGCTTATGTTTGGAAATGAAATGCAGGATTGGGGATACGCATCGCTATCCGACCACAAGAGTTTGGTCGTTTTTGCACTGAAAGCTAGATTGACGTAGGTTTTAACCAGTCTCCTAATTTGACATTCCTTGTGGGAAGAATCATGATGAAGAAATTAATTTAAAACTGGCCGTCAACAAATAACGTTTCATGCAATTTACGGATGCCGAGATTTAATTCTACCATTGCCACCATAACAAAGAACGCGTGATCACTAAAACATATCCGGTATTATCATACAAATACATTTAAGAGCAGTTTCATCTTACGAACAGCGAAACTGATCTTCGGCGATTTAATAAGAAAGTGCAATTAATGAAAGAAGTTCGGAAACAATACCAGGGGATCTAATATTATTTTTACCGTATTTAATCAACCATGTCAACCATGAGGAACTTGCTGTGTATTTTGTTATTTGTAACAACTGGTCTTTTGGAGTTTTGCAGATCACGTAAGTAGAAAAAAATAATGATAATGGTCCATTTTTTGTACTTTAATGTTTTTGTGACACATTGACATATTTAAGGTTGACCAACACATGATTGATACGAGACTGACCGACCGATCGAATGGTTGATTGACTGACTGAATCAAATATGTTGATATTATTTACATCTAACAGATATAAATATATCTGATAGGATAATAATTATGATAATAATGGCAATCATGATAATAGCAAATAATAATGTCAATATGCGATATTTAGGTAAAGCTTATTACTGTTGCGCACTATTAGGATAGCTACCTTGATCGGGCGCTCGAGCATTGAAAGAATTATAAATCAAGTAATACTATGAGTTTTACCGCAATTAAGACACGACTGTACCTAATTATATTCATAATTATCATGCTACTTTTACAAACATATATAATTTATCTTTATTTACCATTGGCTATAAAACAAAATAACAACGCGTTAACTATACATCAGAATAGATAATAAAGATGGAAATAATATGTAAACAATTAACTCGAAAGAATAGAAATAAAGCCCAGGTCCCTGGCAAGAAAAGTGTGAAACTATATAAATGCCAATGGCAGGGCAAACAACACTTAATGTATACAGATATAAGGAATAATTCATGAAAATATAGAAAAAAGGAGAGGGAAGAAAATAAAATATAAGGAGACAAGGGAGACAGAAAAAAAGATACCATGAGACAGAAACAAAGGAATGTAGACGAAGAAATAAAGAGGGTAAGAAAGGAGAAAAAGTCATCTCGTATCGTGTTAGTAATAATAAAAAGGTTAATATTGCACCATGGAGCTACTAAGCTCAACGATTGCATACTAAAAGTTCATCTAACTTCATCCTTTATACTTTAGACAACGCTGAACTGCACATTACCTAATCGGTTTTCCTTATACATGTATTGTAGAAATGATGAACATTAATCTCCATTTTCTTTCCATAGAATGCACGAAGCCGAGTAATGTGGATCCATTCTTGTCTGTGCCTGATGGTCCATATTACGAGGGTCAGTTTATACAAATCTCTTGCCCCATGGGCACCCAGCTTTCGGGAGCTGATTTCACTCTATGTGTGGGAGGATCATTAACTAACCCGTTAGAAGATATCACGTGTGATCGTAAGTTTGATAAGATGATAACATCAATAATGATAGTCATAATTATAATAATTATAGGCCCCATTTATAATCTTAATTATAATAAGAATAATTCCGTAAACAATCTGAACTTTCTTATCTTACTTGTATCTTACTATGTAAATATGTTTGAAAATTTCTACTTAAAAAAACCCCGCAACAATTCCTGCAGCAGAGTCTCCTCGAGAACACCTGTAATATTACTGCACTATGTAATCCTACACTGATCCCTTTTTTACATCGTTTTCATTTGCTCAATGTATTTTAATGGGTATGGATAAATCAATAAATGGAAAAAATAGCAAAAGTCGGAATTGAATAACAGCTTTTAATTGATAAAAAAATGCAACGATTGTACACTGACATAAATATTGATAATTGGTTATTTTGATCAGTTGGCTGCGAGTCACCTAAAACGGGACAGGAATCACTTAGTGTCGTCGGGGGAGATACGGCACCCTACGCACATCACACTGTTGTAACGGTTCAATGTGCTACTGGCTACTTGGAGCCTCTGGAAGGCCCAGGTTCATCAACATGTAATAATGGAACTTGGGAGCCAGATCTTAGCCAGACAAAATGTCAAGGTATGTACGCATGCCTGTATGTATTTATGTATGTGTGTGTATGTATGTATGTATGTGTGTGCGTGTGTGTATGTATGTAGGTGTGTATGTATGTATGTATGTGTGTGTAAGGGAGGGTGTGTGTGTATGTATATGTGTGTGTATGTTTGTATGTACAGGTGTATGCATGTACATGTACATCCTTACAGACTTCAGTACTTTTTGCAATAATGGAATTTTTATTTCAAAATATATGTAGTAACTGTGGTCATCAAATTCAAGCTAAAACCTGAAACAATTACATGCAGTTGAATTTCCTTTAATTTGTACATTTTTTAATTTAAATTTTACATGACCTTTTTTGCTCAAATTACATCGTTTTATGTAGATTTGATTGTGATATACATGTATATTAAGTATCTGTAATTCTTTTATTAGTCCTGTACTTCGTCCTAAAAAACGAGTAACCTGGACTTATTTTATTATTTGTAACCTCCCTTTGCTTTGTTTTGAATAAAGGTGATAAAAATGTATCCATGTGACATGTCAATTTTTCTAATTAATAGTAATGATAATCAGTTAAGCTATATATTCCGCATTGTTTAAAGGGTACATATAGATGTATATCTCAAACATGGATATGCATGTTTAGATTTTGAAGGATAAATACACTAAAGATGGATGGAAATATCAAAATTCGATTTAACGCATTAAATCCTGTTTATAATTTCCAAATCTTTATCACTTCTTTTACATAATGTGTCTGATAAATATGTTTTGTCACAATATACAGCACCTACCACTGTGCAGACCAAACAATCGTTGATATACGAATAGTTCCTTCTATATACGACTAGACTTTGAATATTGATCTTAAATGCCACTGTTGTCATAGGGAAAACATGGAACACTATATTACAAAATCTACTCGTTAGCACCTGGTATTTCACATAATTGTATTGCATTATGATATTATTAGTTAATGAACGTCATTAACTAGCAAAAAGCTTTTGACAAAAAAGCCATTTTATAAAACCCTTTGAAATCTTGACATATCGGTTGGAAAATACTGTCGGCCTATATACATGATATGTCAATGATAACGGACAAATTTGATTCCATATAGATTAACCATGATTAGAATATACTAAGCCTAGAAAAAAAATTCAATGTCGTCCTTTGGTTCTTTTGTTTTGTTTTCTAATTTCTCATTTTCAGTAAGCATTTCCATGGGTCTTGCGCGTAATCGTCAAATGGTTTATGCATTGTTCCTTCATGTATCGGTTACTATTTGCTTATTTGCCAATTAATTAATTTCATTTTGTAAAAGAAATGGCGTAAGTTAAATGAATCGTGATTGTGCTCTTCCCTATTCACTATAGCATTCGTGTTAAACGTTTCCAGGCTTCACACAAAGTATGCCATTTATATTCCCTTCCATGGTTTTGTTACAAGTTTCTTGAAATAATTATAATATTGCGCTTTGTTGCAATACTAGCTCAGTAGTAGTAAGTGGTGAGATGAGCAAAGGTTGGGAAAGAACAATTAAGGGGTGGAAATGTAGGTAGAAATATCAATAAAATATTCCTTCACATAGATATCATTTGCTGTGGTTCATACCCCCACCATAAAGGAATAAACTGATTAAATCACGTTTATTATTTTGTCTATAATGGTATTTCATATACTTTATTAATGGTAGGCATACCACTGAACAAAATAAGAATTATCCCAATATATAAAACGTTACTGCTGTGAACTAAATTATCTTATCCCAACAATAAGAAAAAGGCTATTGTCCACACATTCTTAGACCCGCATCATCAACCTAGGTGTGATAAAAAAATTGTGGTCTAAATTTGTATTTCATAAACCTTAAACATTACCGGCTAACTTAATAAGCTAATTCTACACTAAAACCATTCGTACCTGTCTGGAAATGATAATTAGTTTTGGTTGTTTATTGTCAAAGCTTTAGGAAACAAAAAAAAACATAAGAAACGCACATTGCAAATACAATTTTGCCAAATTCCAGCTCACACGATGGCCGTTAAATGTTTCATTTTATATGTTTTTATTTTAAAAGCTCCATGTTTAGCACCTACTGGGACTTTTCAAGAAGGTAACACATCACTACACGGTTCAATAACCAACCTTACCTGCATGCTCAACGGAGACTCTGCATTGCTCGAATGCAACGACGGAGTTTTCTCTGATCCTACTTTCAGATGTCCAGGTATTTTTTTTTATTAATTCATATATTATCATTATCAATAAAATATTTTGTGTAAGGTAAAGGGGCAAACCAAATCATAACTTGTATTACTTGATAAAGGGCAAAGTTCACTTTAAAACGGGCATAAAGTTGCACCCGTTCGAGATCCTCACGTTCTCCCATTTCCAGTTTTCTCCTTGTCAACAAATTTTCAAAACCTGGGGGAAGGGGGGGGGGGGTCATTTGTCTACTCATCGTTTAAGTTTTAAGAGTCTTCCTGAACAGATTTAACTTCTGAAACTTTAAAAACCACCTTAAAACACTTTATTTTAATTCTTCTTAATTTCCTCCATAATTCTTGAACAGCGCCTTGAGCGTTCTACCATGTCTACAGAGTTGGTGTAGTGGGATTTAAGTCCAATATATTATTATTATCATTATACAAAACGGGCAAACCTATCATGAGGTATGCAATTTTATAATTTTAACAATACGGGGACTCATCCAAGTATATAAAAGTATAAGGAATTTCCAAAATATTTGACCATTACGATTCTAACATAACACACATTTTCGTTAGCAAAGAAAAGGTTGTGATCTAACAAGAAACTCTCACTTCCCTGGTTCAATTAAACCCTTTAAAAATGAATGTATTCTAAGAGGAGGACGGTACTCTTTAATATGATTGCTGTTTTTCTTTTACATTTTTTCATATGTTGAACATCATTTTTGTTCATTACTTTCAGTTTGTTCGAGACCAGACGATATAGACACTAATATCGTTCTGAATTCAGGTGTAGATACATTCTATAATGGTGAATTTGTTAGTATCACCTGCGCAGAAGGTTCAATGTTTAGTGGGAGTGCACCATTCACATTCTGTTCCGCATCCGACAGTTCGTTCCAGACCACTTTATCTGCTATAACATGCAACTGTAAGTGGCTGTTGTTGTTTTTTTTCTTTTAAAACATGTATATAATTAATCATAGCCTCAACCACCAAGTTGCTCAGCTACTCCCTCCCAATGACTTTCATTCTATTTACATTTAATTGAAAGATATGGGGAATTGTAAGATTTCTTGTTTAGCTGTTTTCCCCAATAAATTTGTTGTGTGGAGCTCAGTTATGTTAGACTGGCATTGAGAGCACTGTCTATAAATGCTACACACGGTCCGTTTAACGTAGGGCGGGGGTGGGGAGGGGGGTGGAATGACCATGCTAAAATATCTTTATCCCCATTTCGTATCGAACTGACTCAGCGTTTCTAAATCATCACCCTCCTCCTTTCGTTTTCCTTTTTCAGTGGATTGTTATGACCCTGCATTAAACCAAACAACATTGCTATCTACTGGTGATGTGTACACTCACCATTCAACTGCTTCGCTATCTTGTGCCGATGGATACGGAAACCTACAGGGCGCCAATCAACTAACATGTAACAATGGAACATGGGATCCAAGCCCAAGCTCAACTTCATGTGATGGTATATACTCTGCATTTATAAATTCATAAATTTCATATAAATTTATAATGTAGCTTTGTATTGACACATGAAGAAATTGTGTGCGTTTGCATGTTAGAGGGTGTTTATATATACATGTTTTATGCGCATTACTGTAAGGGAAAATGGCATGCCACTCGTGTTTATCTTTGTTTTAGATATATCAAAGCAAAATCATTTACCAGAGTAGCTAAAATAACCTATGAGCTGTTTACGGATTCAAAACAAATATCATATTTGAGTACCCAGTACAGTATACATCAATGCAAAAATCCAACATGCAATTAGTCATGGCTATTGTCTTAAAGGTTGTTGAAATACTAACTTAAAGTGAAATAATGCCCAACTGTTTCGTTATCTATGTTTATATTTCCCATAAAGTTTATTGTCTGTCGCCACCAAATGCGGACCCAGAAGGATCATATGCTCCGGGTGATAGCGTGGAATTTACTTGCCAATACGATAACTCGATGTCGCTCCTACTCACATGCAATGGGGAAGCAGGACAATGGGACCAGAATCTAGAATGCCCTGGTGAGAAGTTGAGACCCACAATCCTTCCTTAGGGGAAGTAGCTTCAGCGTACGAAACATGGGGATAATTCATGGCAATTAAGTCAGTGTATGTCAATATAGTCCAGACATTGCAGATATGTTTTTATGGAGTTGTGCTATTAAAATTCATGGATTGATATCAACTGGATTGCTTGTCATTATTTCCAGATGTAAACAATGCGTATGTATGTTTATTGTTGATGTGCTGTTAGAATACTAGTTTTTGGTGAAAAACAAAATCAATATTTTTTTCATTTCCATTCCTTTCTTATTTTCTTTTAACTAGATCCACCAACAACAATGGAAATAGGAACAACAGAGACGACAACAGATTATTTACAAACGGAAACTGACATGCTTATAACTAGTACAGCAGATATATACAACACCGAGGTGACCACCGAGATGCAAGAAACTATGGAAGGGCATACTTCCGAATCTGAAACAGCTACAATAGGGAAAACTGACATTACTGGTGATTTTAAGACAGACACAACTTCAACACCATCGACGGATTTTCCGACAGCAACCATTTACCAGGGAACAGAAGACGCGACTGCAGTAGTTTTAACGGACGTTACCACGACTGGAGGTTCTGTTGTTGACGTAACAGAAATTCCGTTTGCTACCACTTTAAAAAATTCATTTTCTTCCGAACAAATCACTGAATTAGATGTCTCAACGAGAACTGTAGAAACGACAGACATGTCTTCAGAAGTGTTGACGGACTTAACCGTTAGCGAAGGATTAACAGAGGACGCAACGAGTGTTCCAACTTTAACGACTAAAGTTATCACTGAACAAACAACTCGACAAGATGTATCATCTAGAACGATTGCCATGACAGACCCATCAACAGAAGGCATAACTGACTTTTCTGCTTCTCTAGGATTTACGGAGGAAGTAACGGACATTTCAACAGCAACCGAACCATCTACTGAGCTCAATGCCTCTACAGGAACTTTAGGTGTAACATACATATCTACAGGTGTCACATCGGACGCAAGGCCTACCACTATCCCTACAGAGCTTACAGATGAAATAACGAATACATTGATACCAACGACTGAAATAGTAAATGTACAAACCACCGGACAAGAATTCTCTACAAGAATGACACCAATGACAGACATGACCACGGAAGTCGTGACAGACGTTACTGTTACTGAAGGTTTAACGCCAACAAATGAAATTTCCACAGGTCGAACCACAGAACTGGGAGTCTCTACGGGAACAACACGTATGACAGACATGACAACGGAAGTCATGACGGACGTTACTGCTACTCAAGGATTAACGCCAACAACTGGGTTGTATAAAGAGCAAACCACTGAATTGGAAGTCCTTACGGGAACAACTGGTTTGACAGACTTATCTACGGAAGTCATGACGGACGCTACTTTTACTGAAGGATTCAGCGCAACGACTGGAGTTTTCACAGGTCGAACCACTGAACTGGGTATCTCTACCGGAACAACAGGTATGGCATATTCCTCACAATATTCCTCTTACATTACTGAAATCGTAGATTTTACCGGCGAGACAGACCAAACTGAACCACATCAGAGTACGGACTTGACGGAGGAGACAACGACTGAATCCATGATTCAAACTAAAGGCGTAACTCCCGAAAGCATACTTACCGATATTATTACTGAAATGCAAACCGAAATGCCAACGGAATTTCAAAAAGATGGTCTAACGACGAATATAGAGATCGTCAGAACTACCGACCTTTTTAGAGATCCGGTTACAGACTCTGATACGGAATTAATGACAGATATGAAAGATCTACTGACCACTCATTTTACAATTACTCCTGAAAAGGGAACTAAGCAAACTGTTGAAGTGACAGCCCAACCTACAAAATCATACACTGATATGACGGAAGAAATGATAACTGAATTGTCAACTGATGGTACTGCGACTCCGAAACCCACTCTTCAAAACACAGACCATAGTACTGGAACGGTTGCAGATGTGATCGTAACAGAAAAGATCACCGGATTGCTTATAACTACAGACCTTACGGGTGAATCCTCTACCGATAATCCTAAGACAGTTCAAACTACAGACTCGACGAAAGAACCTATTTTAGATATGACGACAGGAACATTGACTCGTCTAATTACACAAACTGTTACTGATTTCTCTACACGAACTAATCAAGTAACGGGACTTGCTACACAAGAAATTACTCAAGCTTTTCCAGTTACCGACTTAACACATGAATTGACACAAAAATTTCAACTAACGGATCTATTTACAGAAAAAGGGACACAAACACTTCAAGTAACGGATTTTCCTACAAATGAATTGATACATACTGTTCAGAATACGAATATACCTACAGAGGATATCAAACGCACTATTCAAGTTTCGGATTCACCTACACATGTAGTTACACAAACTATTGAAGTTACGGACTTACCTACACATGTAGTTACACAAACTCATCAAGTGACGGATTCTCTTACAGATGTAGTTACACAAACTATTCAAGTTACGGGTTCACCCACACATGTAGTTACAAAAACTGCTCAAGTGACGGATTCACCTACACATGCAGTTACACAAACTATTCAGGTTACGGACTTACCCACACATGTAGTTACACAAACTGCTCAAGTGACGGATTCACCTACAGATGTAGTTACACAAACTGTTCAAGTTACGGATTTCCTAACAAATGAATTGACAAAAACTGTTCAAGTTACAGATTCATCTTCACAGAAAAGTACATTCATTACGACCGAACAGAAGACTTCACTCCCAACTGACATAGAAACTGTAACCGATGATACTAGAACTAATACTACACTTATTTTCACGGATTCAGGAACTGGGCAAACCCAATCTAGTTCTGTTCTGATCACAGATCAAACGACTGAAATAACTCCACATCCAACAACTCCACAAGAGACAGGGCTCACATCGGCTATAAAGACAATGGAGCCAACTGAAAGAAGAACGACTAGCCCGATCGAGGAAGGTGGGTGGATAGATTTAATTTCTGTAGGAGTGTTTCTTGGAGGAATAAACAGCCAATCAAGGCTTAAAAAATGTTTCCCTACTGTACTATGTTTCCCTACTGTAATAAATTTAATCAAATCTCCCTTTCCCGTATTTCTATTTTCGCCAATTTTCGCCTCCTTAAACCAATAAAATACGCCACTGAATTATTATTATCATTTATTCGCACAATATGTCATTATATTAGATTATCGTCTCTGTCAATGTTATTAGAAGATCGTAAAATCCAAGAAGCTATTTGCTTAATAATTCATTTATTTTTTCTTATTTGTGGGGAAAACACAGCTTGATATCCCCTCTTTTTTTTAGTATGGAGTGGTTTCCTGTAAAGAATTCCCTTCTGCACATTCTTTTCCATTATCTAAAATCTTGAATATAACTAAATAATGGATTAGGTACAGCGATATAATTCAACGTGTTTCGTCAAATGATACAGGACATCATCTCGACCGCATGAAATCATGGGATTTGATAATGGGATGGATACTAATGGATGGGGAAGAACTAAGTGACATACATTGTAAATTGAGATTAAGGGCGGTTAAGATTCATATGGTTATGATAAATTAATGTTAAAACGTTAATTTTGAAGTATGAAAGATCGACCCTTCATAGTTCATGACTGACACTACACATGGTTGGACGACAAATCGTCAATTATATATTTTCTTTTCAAATCAACAGGATATTTATCAGTAAAAGCGGGATAAGTACACGATACAACCATTAATTCATCATGTTCATGAACAAAGCCTACATGTAGGTATTGGAGTAACCAAATTGCCAAAACATCTGTGGTGTCAGAGATAAAAAAAAAATATCCATGAAATATTTTTGACTGTATATGAAGATTAGATCAATTGTCTTTTGTTCTGGCTTAAAAAGCTTTCGATTTGTTTCTAAAGGTTCCACTGTTCTTGAAGGCACTTGGGTCATCACAGGAATCAATGGTACGGAGGCAAATTTCACGGAAGATCTAAATGATCCAAACAGCGAGGCATACAGAAATTTGGCGGAAGCTTTAGAAATGGCGGTAAGTACTTTATCTAAACCGGTATAAGTAAGGAAATAATCATATAATGAATGAAAATAATTGGTGAATTTCTCAAAGACTAGTTTACAGTCAAGAAAGATTGGTTTCTTTCGTTACTGATATACCCTGTATCGAATGTGGTACTGTACAAACAATACACACATTGATGTAAATACATCATTTCTTGTAAAATGATCTTCCCAAGATGATCTTTTGTAATGTTTCATCCTACCCCAGACAGATTCTCCTAACCGCCATCTAAAGTGATGGAAACGGCAAAGGGTGTGGTTTCATGAACTGTCGAAACTTTGAAGAGGACAGTCACGGTTCAAGTTGGTTGCTGAGCAGTCAAAGATATTATTCGATTAACATCTCTTTCAAATCCTATATCATCTCTTTTGTATAATATAAACCCCGTCGAGATTGACAGTTTGTCCCAAAGATTCATTATGGTGCGTAATGACACTTCAGATGTAGAAGAGCTAGTAATTATTTTTATTCCAGAAAATGTTTTACGAGGACGCTATGCCTCCCCGAGGTAGAGTTCCTCGTAAGGGCCGTTGGATGAACCTTTCTTTTATGAGCAACCAGAACATTTTATAGTGGATTTGAACAAAAATGTGATATCGCTCTGATATTATTTCAGAAGGATTCTTTATGTTCTTTTGTAGTAGGGCTATTTGCATAGCTTTTAATGAAAACTTTTTATCACCCTCTTGTGATTGACTACCTTTGTCTACTGCTAACATTAATTTTTGACTTTTCTGCCATTACTTCTATGAACCTATTCTTCAACTTAAGAAGAGGCCAAAAGGTACCTTTGCTAAGGAAGCCTGAAAGGTTTAGTTCAAAATATGGTTCGAGATAATTTTTTTTACCCCTAAATTTGGGGGTAGTTATTTCACCTCTATTTCCTTATTTGAATAACACATATAATCTTTGTGATAGTTACACCAATTCATTTCTACTTTCATTCGAACGATAAAGGTATTTTTATATGCATACTTTATAGATCAGAGACCTGCTTGTCGAACAGCTTGGTCAGACTTCCCTTATTGAGGTACGTATAGATGGGTTTTCTGCTGGAAGCATCGTAGTTGACTTTACACTGATCTTTAACACAAACTTCACCGGAAACGCGTCAGTGCTACAAGATCTTATTGTCGAAGCAGTAACTGCAGATGATGGTTTTGTTAACGGTACTCTAAGTCCAACTGTTTTGAGACTAATCGCCGAACTTATAAGCGTCATTGGTGAGTTTTTTTTTTACAGTCACAAGCAATATACAAAGTGCATCGTACCATTACTGGCACAACTGTCGAATATCATGTGATTGCTTTGACACCTCAAGATTTAGTGCACTGTTAAAAGTAAAAGTGTAGAAAAAAACCAGTGATTATTACTGGCAGTTGGGATTTACAAACATTATGAACTGTTAATATGCTGTAAAAATAACATGAAAAGGTAACGTAAGAATCGCCGTTAATTTACAATCCTAACACTATTTATACGATAGATGTAGTCTAGGAGCCAGGGGGCTTTATTCAGAATTTTTGGTGGGGAAGGTTTGACAAGCTTATCCGGGGTAAAATTGTGCGCTGATTCCAAAAATGCCACTCTTATTGACCGTACTCACGCCATTTTGGTCATTTTGGCCAAATTTTGGCCAAAAATGACCATTTTGACCACTCTTTGGAAAATGGTCCCTTAACAGACTGCTTTTGTAGCCACATGCAATTAAAAGGGTCTATCTTAAGTAGAAATGCACACAGATTCCAGATAAAGTGCTTTCATTTGCCAAAATCACAACAGCAGTGGTCATTTTGGCCATAATTTGGCCAAAAATGACAATTTTCATGATTTTTTGGCCGAAATGTGTTACAAATATTGATCAGAGCTTCGACTGGATGTTTTTAGAAATCCACATTTATTTTCAAAATGTGCGCTGGATCATAACCATCAACCTCATGTAATTTATTCCATCAGTTTTTACCTATGAGGGTCATTTTGGGTACTTTAGACATAACTGACCATTTGCGCAATTTGCATTATTAACCCTTCAAATAGGCAGGAAATTGGGGTCTCCAGCATGTTTTTCTTATTCCCTTATAAAATGAGAATGCATTTAAATGTCCTTCATGCGTAAAGTTTTATGCTGATTCCAAATATATCAGTCTAAATGACCCTATTTAACAGTTTAAGGTCATTTTGGCCACTTATGACCCTTAAAATGACCAATGACATCAGTTCAATTTATCCAAAAATACTTTGAATGTTACCAGAATCGTTACAAGGGCATACTGTGACACCCAATATTGGTGTATTAATCCTTGAAATTGAACATCTCAAAAGTATTTTGACCTAATGCAGTTTATTCCATCAGTTTTGACCTATGAGGGTTACTTGGCGTACTTTAGCCACAACTGACCATTCACGCAGTTTTGCATATAATAAACTGCACATAAAATGGCCAATAACATCAGTTCAATTTATCCAGAAATACTTCGAATGTTACCAGAATCTTAACAAGGGTGTGCTTAATACCCAACACTGGTGAATGAATCCTTAAAATTGAGCATCCCCAAAGTTGACTACCTTGGTCATTTTGGCCACCTTGACCCCCCGGCCAGCCCTGCTCATTGTGTATGTTAATTCAGGTGATATCGAACATGGTGAGGAGAAATTTTGGATTGCGTTAATATTAGCATCAATTATTGATAAATGGGGAAGTTTGAAAGCTTCTTGGTGGAAATCAATGAAATTATTCCACACAGACCATAACTATTGGACCCTGTGGTCATTTTGACCACGTTTCCCTCAATATTGACCAGTGACCATGGACCCTAGGAATCTCCAATTAGTGGAGAGATCAGCTAAGAGAGAGACCTTGCATGCTTTGATGAGTCAAAAAGGGCTCAAATGCTGGTCAGTATCATTATCAGCATGAGATACCAATAATCGGTGAAGAGTGTCATAATTGTGATAAAATCCTTTACATCGTGCATACATAAGGTTCTTTGACCATGGCACTGTGGTCATTTACATGATTTTAGCCACCATGACCACACAGTAAATGTTTATGGAAACCTCACATATATGGGGCAGTAAATTCAGGAATGAGACACTTTAGCATCATTTACATGTTATTTTAAGACACTTTTCTAGATTAATGTAGATTAATGATTCCAAATATATTAGTCTTAATGACCATTTATGAGCTAGTGGTCATTTTGGTCGCTTTTGGTCCCGACAATGACCAATCACATTTGCATGTATCAAAGAGGATTCAAATGTTGTTGTCGCTCCGTATGTTATTAAGATTTATTTTATCAATTATTGATTTCAATATGATATGACTAATAGCACATTATCAAAATTTTGAAACCAATTTGGCCATTTTGACTATCTATCGCATGTATGACTTTTGTAAATAAACATAACAGGAGCAATTGTGGAAATGCGTTCAATCCCTTTCGATTGGAAATATTAAAAGCTCACCTTGAGTAAAAAAAATTTTGCCAAATACCTCACCATTTGGTCATTGTGTGGTCAATGAGTAGCCATAACATCATTCCCTCATTTTTTATTTAAATTATACAGATAACTATATTCTAGAGGAAGGCACTAATCCTGAACTCAAAGGTGCGTCATTACAAAGCTATTGGTCAAAGTGGATTTCACGAATAGATTTAACCATGGTGCATTTTTATTACCTTTGCCATTTTGTGTAATGTTTCACAAACCTCACATTGGCATGATTGGTAAAGTTGAAAGTGGAAAACTTGCCCTAAATTGTTAAAGAGTGACCAAAATTCGGCACAGAGAATAATTTCATATAGAGAATGTATTTTATTACCCAGTACGTCTTCAAAAGAATTAAGGGTATGTTTGCTGCTCACCAATCATGCCCATGTGAGCTTTGTGAATCACTGTACAAGAAAAAACAAAGATTGTAAAAATGAATGATAGTTAAAATTCTTTGTGAACTTCACTGTCACCTATTTTGCTTTGTAATGATTCTCAGTACAATTTGACTTTAAAGAAGGAAAATAATTCTGGCTATTTAGGAACATACAGTGATCAAAGGGGCCACAGTAGACAGTCACATGATATTTGGCACAATTTTTACTCAAGGTGAGCCTTTAATATTTCCCATGAAAAGGGATTACGCATTTCATCATGTTCATAGACCTACAATTGCTGCTAAGTCAATTTTATTTCAAAATTCACACATTGGATAAACGGTCAAAGTGGCCAAAGTGGTCACATTTTGATTATGTAATATTAGTGATATCATATTGAATTAAATAATTTGTCATTTATTATGATTGATACAACAAATCTTACAAAAATATAGAGCAAGAACATTGGAATACTTTTAATACATGTAATTGTCATTGCTAATTATAGGGACCAAATTGACCACTAAGTAGTCATTAAGACTGATATATTCTAAATCATTGTATGAATCTGGTGCAGAAAGTTTTTGTAATATGTCTTAACTAACATCATTCTTGCATTCGTTTCCATAAATTACAAAATGGTTAATGTGCATAAAATCATGAAAATGACCAAAGTGCATGGTCCCAAACCGCATACATTCGTAATTCCGAAGCTTCGTAATTCCGAAGGTTCGGTTATTCCGAAGGTTCGTATTTCCGAAGGTTCGTAATTCCGAAGGTTCGTAATTCCGAAGGTTCGTCAATCCGAAAACGAAATAAGGTTCGTAATTCCGAAGGTTCGTTAATCCGAAAACGAAATAAGGTTCGTAATTCCGAAGGTTCGTTAATCCGAAAACAAAATAAGGTTCGTAATTCCGAAGGTTCGTTAATCCGAAAACGAAATAAGGTTCGTAATTCCGAAGGTTCGTTAATCCGAAAACGAAATAAGGTTCGTTAATCCGAAAACGAAATAAGGTTCGTTAATCCGAAAATTAAATAAGGTTCGTATTTCCGAAAATGAAAATAATTCATTTTGGTAACAAAAACGATGTTGTCATTACAAGATTACACGATATTATGCAATGATAGTAATAACGATCGATGATGTGTGTTGGGGCCAAAGCATGTATTTCATTAAGAATGGCGCCCTGATCAAGCATAGGCTAATTTCAATTTTATCTGAGCAATTGCTGCCTATAAGCAAATGGTTTAATTAAAGATGCAGGGGATCAAGTGTGTTGGAAGCGTGCGAGCAACCTCCAGATAATAGGATTTGTATTGGAGGGGATGTCATTTTTAATAACAGCTTCTGCTGGTAAATAAAAATAATACTAATAATGATCCTTGTGAGATGTTGAAAGCGCGAATCGCAAGCTGAAACTAGTAGACATTTCATGTAACAAGACGTGAAGTGAGCATTCGGAGCATTTTTTGTAATCGTGAGAAAGATGTGTATCTTTCTAAAGAATTAATGCGAGGGCGAGTTGTAATTTGTTTATATACTGACCTGGGGCCCGTTGCATGAAACTTTTTACCTGAGAAAACTCAGGTTGTTTTTACAGGAGTTTTTGCCCTGTGCTAAAGTAATTGGCGGAAATCAGACTAACCTTAGTTTTCAGTTTTTACCGGAGTTTTCTCAGGTAAAAAGTTTTATGCAACAGGCTTCAGAAAGTAATCTTTTAAGGACTGCATTTAGTGACTCATGAATAGAATATATATCTCACGAACTAAATAATGAGAGCGCGAACCGCAAGCTTAAAATTTGTGATATTCCAACCTGAAAATTGGACATTTCATACTTCTTTTTTGTAACCAGGAATAGAATGAGTTCCTCAATATTGATACTTGATGCGAGCAAGAAACGTGAGCCAAATTTTTCCGATTTTCCAACCTGAAAACTGGACATTCTACAGTGCGTATCAAAAAAAGTTTACACTTTGAAAAAGCCCTGGGAATTGAAAAAATATACAACATGTGGTAATTTTTTCACATATAATTATGGGTTTGGGTCTCATCTATCCAATGAAAGTAAAAGTTTTGACAGAATGTTACACTTGAGTGAGCACTGTCCATTTTTGTAAAGCTCGCAGAAATCTGTTTGCGCAGAAATGCTTGTTTTCACGCTGTGTCAAGGGGAAAGGGCGAGATCAAACTAACCCTGCGAAGCATTTCTCATAAATTTCCCTAGCACTTTTAGCCAATTGAAATAAAATGGATACATTCAAGCATTTTGTAACAATTTTGCTGCCCAAATTTGAAATTTCAACACTTAGTAAGCACAACCTTTACCCCTTTTGTGCCAGCTAGATCTGAGGACATAACTGAATCTGAACAAAATTTTATATCAGACATCTCCAGCATTTTTTTACTAAGTTTTTATCATTTAAAGTTGGTTTACATTTCATTTTTCATTTAATACTTGTTTCTCCACACTTTTCCCAAGCTTGGCAATGATTAACAAAATGAAAATCAAGCCTAAGCCATTTCATGTAAATCACAGCTCAGTGTAAAGCAAATATCGTCACGATGGACTCGGTGTGTGGGGGAGTGGGGTGGGGCGCAATGCACTCTTCGAACTGTTTTGGGCAAGGGAACAAGTTTAAAAAGGTAAAAGATATCTTCAAATCAATTTTACTAGCTAATTTACACGTGTTCTTCATGATTAAGGTCTACTTTTATTCGCATAACTATTTCAAAGTTCTGCGCAAATCATTTTTCACCAACTTTTCAAAAGTAAGTGGTGCTCACTCAAGCGGAAATATTTTTCGACAGTTATATCGTCACTTGCTTAAATGGATCTGTACCAATGCTAAAATGTGGAAAAATAGTCAGGATATTACAAATATATAATCTTAGAAAAAAAATTCTAAGTGTAAACTTTTTTTTGATACGCACTGTATAGCATTCTTGTAAAAAAAATAATAATAGCTGGGAGAATAGTTTTCAGAACTGAAGTGGCTTCCCTGGGTAAATGATATCTTTATCAATATCATCATTCTAGGCCCACATGAAATTTCCAAAAGTTTGAGCACGTGATTCGCTCGCAACATCTCACAAGGATGCCCTTTTCACAGTATTGACCAAAAAGGTGAATTTTACATCTTCAGATTTGACTTTTTCCCCCAAACCGCTTGCTCTCTACGCTCGCAGAAATGAAACGTAAATATATAACTTTAGCATGTTTAGTGATCACTTAAAAAATTGTGCTCAATTTAGTTACTACAAAAACACACAACCTCTTTACACAGATGATAATCTAATGGTGAAAATATCCGTTTGCACCAAATTGCCCCTATTGGCCCCCTTTTTTTTTACTTTGCCCCCCCCAAAAAAAAAAAATACGTTCCGCCGCCATTGGCTAAAACACGATCGTCTTCATGGCTAACTGCAAAAAGTTCTTAAAATGTCCCCTTTAGATCAGATCAGAGCTTATATATTTAAAAATTCTGTTCGCGCTTCTTGCTAGCAGTTATTATCTAAATTTAGTTACATAGGCATCTCGCTTTGAAGATCACAAACATATTGCCCATCATATTAACAAAAATATAGCTCGCGCTCGCATTATTTAAAAAGGGTTTATCATGTTATTACATATTTACTTTATTTTATAAGGATAAAGCTAATTATTGACTGTTAGGACTACCCTTTCAAAGAAACAAACAAAAATCAACTTTAAACTGCCGATCAAGGAAAATATGGCTAAAAAAAAATCCCCCCCCCCCTCTATTTGACGAAAGTTGGATCCGCCGGGAGGGAGGCAGGGGGCATCAAAAATGGAATAAAAAACAGGGGAATTAATATTTTCCAAAATGGGAAAGTTCCTTTTTCAAAAATAAATATGCCGTTTTTCATGTTTTTTCGAAATAAAATACTCTTTTTAAAGTATACAAGTTAAGTTAAGTTTTCAGGCTGGAATATTGAAAAATTTCAGCTTGCGCTTCGCACTCTCATTCGATTGGTGAAATATGCATCCTAAAGAGGTCACTAAATGCTTTCTTTAACAGGTTCCTTTTCTGGTCAGTATATGTTTAAGCTCGCGTTTTGCGCTCGTGTTAATTCTTTAGTTAGATGCACATCTTTTTAATGACAGCAGAAATCTGCTCGGATTTTTAAAAACTAATTTTCATTTTTTATTGAAATAACCTAAAGTTTAGCTTGTGATTCACGCTCGCAACACCTCGCAATAATGCCATTTTAAGAATAACTGACCACAAAAAACGTTATACAACTTCACCTTTGAATTTGTTTTACCAAGCCGCTCGCTCATTATACTCTCTCCCGAAAAATAAAGCCTAAATATACATTTTGCCATAATAAGAAGTCACTTCAAAAAAGCTATTCTCTACTTAATCACTATCAAACAGACAATGACTTCAAGCAGATGATAATCTTAAGGTGAAAATATCACCACAGTCCCAATTTTGACGTATGAGTTTCATTTTTTGGCTTTACCCCCAACGAAAATTCGTTCGGCCGCCCTTGCCTTCCCATCCTCATATGATAATTGAACGGCAACAGTGTCCCCCGCCCCCCTCCCCTTGCCTCTGCTTTCCCGGTTTTCATTTTTCGGATTAACGAACTTTATTTTGTTTTCGGATTAACGAACCTTATTTTGTTTTCGGATTAACGAACCTTATTTCGTTTTCGGATTAACGAACCTTCGGAAAAACGAACCTTATTTCGTTTTCGGATTAACGAACCTTCGGAAAAACGAACCTTATTTTGTTTTCGGATTAACGAACCTTATTTCGTTTTCGGATTAACGAACCTTCGGAAAAACGAACCTTATTTCGTTTTCGGATCAACGAACCTTCGGAATAACGGACCTTTTTTCGTTTTCGGATTAACGAACCTTCGGAACAACGAACCTTATTTCGTTTTCGGATTAACGAACCTTCGGAACAACGAACCTTATTTCGTTTTCGGATTATCGAACCTTCGGAATAACGAATCGTCGGAATTACGCCACAAATGTTCGGATTAACGAACCCTTTTTCGTTTTCGGATTAACGAACATCGAGGTATAGGCAATTTACGTGTTTCGGAATTACGAACCTTCGGAATAAAGAACCTTCGGAATTACGAAGCTTCGGAAATACGAAGTGTAACCGGTCAAACAACCATATGTATACTTGATGTAAAGGTTTTTATCACATTCATTAAACTCTTGATTATTGGTGTAGTAGCTCAAGCTGAAAATGATATTAAGCAACATTTGAGCTCTTTTTAAATCAAATAATGTGTGGTGACGAGAAATTATTGAAGAAAGGTGATCAAAATTACCACAAAGTCCAATAGTTCGGCCAATAACACTGATTTATATGAAATCCTTGCATTGATTTTCACCCCAAAGCTTTCAAACTTTTCCAATTTAACAATAATTGATGCTAATATTAACACAATCCTTAATTGTCTCCTCACTATGCTCACTATAGGCTAATTTAGTATACACATTGGGCAGGGGACAGTCTGGCCAAAATGACCAAGGTTGTCAAAAATATTTTTGGGACCCTCAATTTAAATGATAAATACACCAGTGTTAGGTGTCACAGCACACCCTTGTAGCGATTATAGTAACATTCAAAGTACTTTTGGATAAATTGAAGTATTGAACAGATGGTATTGGTCATTTGGGGCCAAAAAGTGGCCGAAATGACCATAATCTGTTAAATGGGGTCATTAAGACTGACATATTGGGAATCAGCTTGAAATTCTACACAAGAACGACATATGCATCATTCCCATTTTATAAAGGAGGAAGATAAAGCACACTGAAGACCTCAAATTCCTGCCGATTTGCACAGTTATTATGCAAAATTGCACGAATGGTCAGTTACCCAAAATGGTCAAAAGTCAAAACTAATTATATAAATTACATGAGGTCAAAATACTTTTGAAATGTTCATTTTAAAGGATTAATACACCAATGTTTGATGTCACAGCACATCCTGGTAACGATTCTGGTAACATTGAGGTATTTTGGATAAATTGAACTGATGTTATTGGTCATTTTTATGGCCATAAGTGGCCAAAATGACCATTAGGTGTTCAATAGGGTCATTAAGACTGATATATTTAGAATCAGCATAATATTCTATACAAGATGGACATTTAAATGGATTCCCATTTTATAAGGGAAGAAGATAAAACACACTGAAGACCTCAAATTCCTGCCTATGTGCGAATGGTCAGTTATGTCTAAAGTACCCAAAATGACCCTCATAGATCAAAACTGATGGAATGAGGTCAAAATAATTTTGAGATGTTCAATTTAAAGGATTAACACACCCCAATGTTAGGTGTCGCAACACACCCTTGTAACGATTCTGGTAACGTTCGAAGTATTTGGGGGTAAAATGATCTAATGTCATTGGTCATTTTTAGGGCCATAAGTGGCCAAAATAACCATAAGCTATTGAATAGGGTCAATAAGACTGATATATTTGGAATCTGCATAAAATTCTACACAAGATGGATTTTTGAACGCATTTGCATTTTATATTGGGAAGAAGATAAAACACGCTAGAAGACCTCAATTTCCTGCCTATTTGAACAGTTAATAATGCAAATTGCGCGAATTTACTGCCCCATATATGTGAGGTTTCCATAAACATTTACTGTGTGGTCATGGTGGCTAAAATCATGTAAATGACCACAGTGCCATGGTCAAACAACCTTATGTATGCACGATGTAAAGGATTTTATCACAATTATGACACTCACCAATGTTTGATGTCACAGCACATCCTGGTAACGATTCTGGTAACATTGAGGTATTTTGGATAAATTGAACTGATGTTATTGGTCATTTTTATGGCCATAAGTGGCCAAAATGACCATTAGGTGTTCAATAGGGTCATTAAGACTGATATATTTAGAATCAGCATAATATTCTATACAAGATGGACATTTAAATGTATTCCCATTTTATAAGGGAAGAAGATAAAACACACTGAAGACCTCAAATTCCTGCCTATGTGCGAATGGTCAGTTATGTCTAAAGTACCCAAAATGACCCTCATAGGTCAAAACTGATGGAATGAGGTCAAAATAATTTTGAGATGTTCAATTTAAAGGATTAACACACCCCAATGTTAGGTGTCGCAACACACCCTTGTAACGATTCTGGTAACGTTCGAGGTATTTTGGATAAATTGAACTGATGTTATTGGTCATTTTTATGGCCATAAGTGGCCAAAATGACCATTAGGTGTTCAATAGGGTCATTAAGACTGATATATTTAGAATCAGCATAATATTCTATACAAGATGGACATTTAAATGTATTCCCATTTTATAAGGGAAGAAGATAAAACACACTGAAGACCTCAAATTCCTGCCTATGTGCGAATGGTCAGTTATGTATAAAGTACCCCAAATGACCCTCATAGGTCAAAACTGATGGAATAAATTACACAAGGTCAAAATACTTTGTGAGATGTTCAATTTAAAGGATTAACACACCAATGTTAGGTGTCGCAGCACACCTTGTAATGGTTCTGGTAACGTTCGAAGTATTTGGGGGTAAAATGAACTGATGTCATTGGCCATTTTGAGGGCCATAAGTGGTCAAAATTACCACAAGCTATTAAATAGGGTTATTATGAATGATATATTTGGAATCAGCATAAAATTTTACACTTGAAGGACATTTAAATGCAATCTCATTTTATCAGGGAAGAAGAAAAAACATGCTGAAGACCTCAATTTCCTGCCTATTTGAACAGTTAATAATGCAAATTGCGCGAATTTACTGCCCCATATATGTGAGGTTTCCATAAACATTTACTGTGTGGTCATGGTGGCTAAAATCATGTAAATGACCACAGTGCCATGGTCAAACAACCTTATGTATGCACGATGTAAAGGATTTTATCACAATTATGACACTCTTCACCGATTATTGGTATCTCATGCTGATAATGATACTGACCAGCATTTGAGCCCTTTTTGACTCATCAAAGCATGCAAGGTCTCTCTCTTAGCTGATCTCTCCACTAATTGGAGATTCCTAGGGTCCATGGTCACTGGTCAATATTGAGGGAAACGTGGTCAAAATGACCACAGGGTCCAATAGTTATGGTCTGTGTGGAATATTTCATTGATTTCCACCAAGAAGCTTTCAAACTTCCCCATTTAACAATAATTGATGCTAAACGCAATCCAAAATTTCTCCTCACCATGTTCGATATCACCTGAATTAACATACACAATGAGCAGGGCTGGCCGGGGGGTCAAGGTGGCCAAAATGACCAAGGTAGTCAACTTTGGGGATGCTCAATTTTAAGGATTCATTCACCAGTGTTGGGTATTACAGCACACCCTTGTTAAGATTCTGGTAACATTCGAAGTATTTCTGGATAAATTGAACTGATGTTATTGGCCATTTTATGTGCAGTTTATTATATGCAAAACTGCGTGAATGGTCAGTTGTGGCTAAAGTACGCCAAGTAACCCTCATAGGTCAAAACTGATGGAATAAACTGCATTAGGTCAAAATACTTTTGAGATGTTCAATTTCAAGGATTAATACACCAATGTTAGGTGTCACAGTATGCCCTTGTAACGATTCTGGTAACATTCAAAGTATTTTTGGATAAATTGAACTGATGTCATTGGTCATTTTAAGGGTCATAAGTGGCCAAAATGACCTTAAACTGTTAAATAGGGTCATTTAGACTGATATATTTGGAATCAGCATAAAATTTTACACATGAAGGACATTTAAATGCATTCTCATTTTATGAGGGAATAAGAAAAAACATGCTGAAGACCTCAATTTCCTGCCTATTTGAAGGGTTAATAATGCAAATTGCGCGAATGATCAGTTATGTCTAAAGTACCCAAAATGACCCTCATAGGTAAAAACTGATGGAATAAATTACATGAGGTTGATGGTTATGATCCAGCGCACATTTTGAAAATAAATGTGGATTTCTAAAAACATCCAGTCGAAGCTCTGATCAATAATTGTAACACATTTCGGCAAAAAAATCATGAAAATTGTCATTTTGGCCAAATTATGGCCAAAATGACCACTGCTGTTGTAATTTTGGCAAATGAAAGCACTTTATCTGGAATCTGTGTGCATTTTTACTTAAGATAGACTCTTTTAATTGCATGTGGCTACAAAAGCAGTCTGTTAAGGGACCATTTTCCAAAGAGTGGTCAAAATGGTCATTTTTGGCCAAAATTTGGCCAAAATGACCAAAATGGCGTGAGTACGGTCAATAAGAGTGGCATTTTTGGAATCAGCGCACAATTTTACCCCGGATAAGCTTGTCAAACCTTCCCCACCAAAAATTCTGAATAAAGCCCCCTGGCTCCTAGACTAATGCGCTTCAATCAACATAAAAAATGGTCTTTTACATAGATTGTTATATTTGACTTTGTTTTCCTTTAACTTTTAATTGTACATTACATATCACTCCATGAACACGATTGGTTTGTTGAATATTTATGTCGTCTGTTTTTTTTTAAAAGCTAAATATCTTGTAGATTAACGATTTTTCTGTTAATGGTGTGGTTCTTACTTTATCTTTGCGGATCAGAATATGATTTTTCGTGACGATTTATATTATACGTTGCTGTAGTTAGGGCCAGCAGAATTTTAAAACCAATCAACAAATAACTTATAATTGCGGTAAACACTGATTTCACAACAAAGTCTATAAAACTGACATTATTTATCACCCTATCTAAAAAACCCACCGTGTGAAATCCTGAACTTTAAGCTGAAATGATCGGATTATAGATGGCCAACACAAATAAGCACATTTGGGACATTGTATTATAGTTATTATTTAAAAAAAAACCCGGGCATTCGACTCAAATTCAATGCATGTTTTTTTTTAATTTTCAAGCAATTGCACATTCTATTCCAGATTAAATTTTCACATACCCCCCCCCCTTCGAATGTAAACTTACGATTGGGTGGTCATTTTATTGAATTCCGAATTGAACTCGTTTTGAAATTGTTACCCAAAACTGGCACTTATCATGATTATCCTTTGTGTAATTACTCTCTGCAGATGTAACATCATTGACGGGAACTACCATTGCGACAACAGAAGGTTCCATTTTTTCAACATCAACCGATGTGGCTTCAGAAGCTACCACTGACCTGACCGATACGGTGACCAAGGTAACGACATCAGTTCTCACTACAGAAAATCCAACAGACACAGAATTGATTACGACCGACAAACTGACAGGATCAGTAGCCTCGACACGCTCAACGCCCTTAACAGATATTACTACCGATCTAACTACTGATGTCCCCTCCAGTCCACAGACAATGTCAACTGCTGAAACAGAGCTAACAACAACCATCGACAGCTCAGGAATCGATAAGACGCTATCCACAGATTCGACTTCCGAACTGAATACAGATACTCAAGAGACAACGCCAACTATTGGCACTGTACAAGATTCAGCAACCATCAGCACGGGAACATTACAGGTAGTGACAACCATGAGCAATGGCCAATCCACACTGACAGATGAAACGTACTCTACTGACATAAGAACTGACCCTATTTCGGACTCGACATCCACGTCAGAGACAATGTCATCTCTTACCACAAGTCAAACTGGTAATACCATCATTGCAGCTACCAACCAGGAAACCACCGTTTTAACTACATATATGACATTGTCTACTGATTTAACAACTGATCTTACAACGGATTCAACCATCACTTCGCAGACAACGCTACCTCATACATCAGAGCCAGTTACATCCCACATCATCACAGGGACAGAAACGGTAACGTCAAGTTCGACCCTCGAAAGTTCCACGATGACAGGGACGCCCTTTATGGATTCAACGACTGTCCTTACGACGGAACAACACTCCACTCCCCAAACGATGTCTACTCACGCCACGGAGTCGGTTACAACCACTATCAACACTGGACCAGAAACGGTTACGGCAAGTACGACCGACGAAAGTTCCACGTTGACAGATGGACGTGCCTCTACGGATTCGACAGATGATCTTACGACGGTTGCAGTCTCAACCCCATCGACAATGCCAACTCCTGTCACAAGTGCAAATACCTACACTACCGAGGGAGCTGACAAAACAACCGACGGAATGGACCGAACCACATCCGAAGATTTGACGACCTTACGACCAACGTCGAGTGTTCAAACGACAGGCCCGCAAACTACCAAAGCTTCTACGCAGCCAACGGAGAGGAGAGCAACTACAAAACCAGCTACAACATCCAGGGCAGGTAACTAAATAAAACCGCAATTATTTCTGGAAGAGAAAAACATACTCCATTGAAAATGGTTTATCATGATTCTCAAGTATGTTTGTTCCTTGCCTAAATGCCAGAATTTATTACTGTACGTACCGTTGTTTTAATGTCAATTAGAAAACGATTAAACAATTTTAACCAAACTGAAAAAATTTTTTTTTACACTATTTTTGGTAGAGCCGTGTGGAAACAATACATGCGGAGCCGAAGAGTTCTGCTCATCCATCGGATCAGCTTGCGAATGCCTTCCTGGAAAAATAAGACAAGATAATGGACAGTGCAGTGGTAAGTATTCCTTAGAGGTCAAGTCCACCTAATAAAAATGTTGATTTGAATCAATAGAGAAAAATCCGACAAGCATTATGCTGAAAATTTTAGCAAAATCAGATGTAAAATAAGAAAGTTATGGCATTTTGATGAAATTTTCAGTATTATGCTTTTTAGATTTTTCTCTTTTTATTCAAACCAAAATTTTGTTGGGGTGGACATGTCCTTTAAGTGTAGGTGTTTGTAAGCCTGCCTATAGAACTTGGAACGTTTATTCACAACTTGTTCGATTGTTGTTTTTTTCTATAAATATGGTTGATGTAACCAAAATATAAACTTATAATGGAATGATGTAATACAAACTTGGTTCCAAAAGAAACTCATCAAACTTCACACACCAATTCCACTCAGTCAAAATGAACAAAAAATTGACACAGACTAGCTTCGATAGTCGTTACTAAGCACATGTCAATAATTAAGAGATTGATTTAATGACAAAGAGGTTGTGGCCCCTCAAATTGGTTGTTTCCGAAACCCAAAGTGGCAAAGTCACAAAATTGCAAAAGAAGGACCAATGGAATTGAATGAGATTAAACAAACTTGCCAGTTTATTGAAGTTCACAGTTTGACCATCGGCATGTTTAAATTGATTACCTCAATGACTAATAAGTTACAGGAAGTTAAAATTAACATTTTAAACACATCTACTGAGGTCAAAGAAGCATAAAGTACGAATTGACTCGACCACAGTCAAACAAAAAAATGAACATTTATTTCAGACTGAAACTGTGATTTTTGTGACTTTTGATTCCAGAACCAATTGCTCTAAGGGGCTACGGCTTCTTTGTTATTAGAACAATCTCTTTTATCTTTTGACATGTGCTTAGTGAAGATTACTGAAGATAACCTCTGTCAGAACTTTGTTCAATTTAAATGAGTGGAATTTGTTATTCATTCATTCATTTACTTATTTATTTATTTATTTATTTATCTATTTATTTATTTATATATTTATTTATTTATTTATCAACACATCTTTCCCCAGGATAAATCATTAATCAGCTTGCTGTTTCACATAATAAATCAGAAAAAACAAGCCCATAGTTGAGGCCAACTCCTAAACAGTAATTTTTGTGTAGTGCTCTTGTGAAGTTTGATAAGTTTCTTTTGGATCCAACTTTGGTTCTGAGTTGAGATCAACCAACAGCTGTCACAAAACAATCACATTGATAAGACAGAATTTTGTTGGCGTTAGTCAGTTTTTAACATGATTTCAACTTTAGTCTAGGCAATGCATTTATTCAATTGCATTTAATATAGTAAAAAAAAAGTTGTCTACAGCCACTTCTCTCGGTGCCGTTATTGATTTTGAGGACTGCTTTAAAACATACACGATCATGGATTATTTGTTACCAATGGTTTAACCTAACCTACATCATTTAATACACACTGTTCTACATTTTTATTTCTAAATAAAAGGGGGAAGGGAAGTAATATTGTACGACTCAAGTTTATTCCACCTGGTATCATAAGCACGTATCAAAGGGTTAAGCAGCGACATAGACATTGTAAAGAATCGTTTGCTGACATCGTTATCCTATCCATACATGATATGAAAATGTTTTACGTTGAATTAATATTTCTCTAGATGGATGCAACAACACATGTAACTTTGACACAGAACTCTGTGAAGGAACCGAATGCGCATGCAGGCCAGGGAGAAGAAGGGACACAGCTGGAAATTGCGAAAGTAAGTATTTCCACATGAGATATTTTCACCAAATGTATGATGCCAAATCTAATTTCTCATCCTTTCTACTTACAAAACCTCTTAGCTAAAAAAAATTACATCCAGAGTTTAATTTTGTTTTCTTTGTTTTACCCAGATTTCTTAGAGTATTCGGTATCGTGGACCATCGTCCAGGTCAACAGTTCTGAAGCTAACTTTACAGATAATCTTAACGATCCGACCAGTGAGGCGTACCAAACGCTTGCCGAAGCCGTCTCTAACGCGGTAATTACTTTTAATTGCATAACATGAGCGGTTCTATGATGTTGCTGGTCATGCTAGAGATGTGCTATCATCAAATGTCCCTTCAATAACGTTAGAAAGTTTTTAAAGAACTTTGCTTCCACTTCTTTAAATTTGTATAATGTTTAAGCGAGATGAAACATTTTCGCCAGGAATTGGCTTTCAAAGTCAAACGCCCGGATTCGATTTCCGGCGGACAACGTGGTCAACTTTTCTCTCACAGAGATATGAAGGAGACATAACATGCATAGCAAGAATGTCATAATGATTAACCCAATTAATTGCACGTTATGTATAATTCTAATGTTTCAAAAGAAAGGAGGGGAAAATGAATTTAGGATTAAGAAATTTAGATTCGGACGAATTAGGCATATTAGATTGTCTGGTCTTGAATCTTATTACCAACTCAAAAACGATGGTAATTTTGTAATTATGGTATGAAATATTGGAAAGCGAACTAAGGTATGATAATAAGCAGGACTCTCATGTTGATGATTACCATTAATTGTGATTTTGATAGAACTGAAAATGTAAAATGAGTCATAGAATCTTGATTTGAGTTTGGATTTGAAGGAGAAGATCGTGTTGGTCAATCATTCATATGACTATTTGTTTGTTCAATTTAGATTGAGCTTCTTTTAGAAAGGCTGAGCGATCAGATAGGTGAAGGAACCCTCATTGAAGTACAGATAAATGGCTTTCGGGAAGGCAGCATCGTTGCTGATTTCACCATTGCATTTACTTCTGCTTTGCTGTCTAAGCAAGGGGATAACCTCCAAAGTGAAATGTATAACCAAATAAAAAATGAAAATCACTTTGCCAACGACACGTCTACAGCTACATCACTGCTGATGCTTCAGAGTGCGAGTGGTTTAGTGGTAACAGGTTTGTTCTTTTCCTTATGCAACTGTTATACTTCTCCATGAAGTAGGATATGCACAAGATGTTTGGAATGCAGTTACATTCCACAAATATCAAATTAAGGCATCACACTTGCAAATATCTCAAATAGACACGCGTGTAAAAGTGGATAGTCGAAAAGGAAATATATAAACATAACTTGTAGTTAGAGCAATCTATTACATTACAAGGAAGAGCAGAGGGCGGAAAAACATACACCCCAAAAAATTGCTTACTATAAACATGATAAATACAATGATGCATGGCTTGGTTTATGTGTCAAGCGTGCGTATATGCTTGAACTATCTTTCCATCCTTTCATAAATTACACATATTTATGTATTGCATCATGTTTTGGTTCGTTTTAATCTCCGCAACACAGAATTGAACGATGGGGAGTGTACTGATACGAGTTGTGACGAGAACGCCCTCTGTGTTATCGTGTCGAAAACCGAGAACCCGGATGGGTTCGTGTGCGAATGCACTGATGGATTCACCAATGTGCTCCAAGGGGATTCAACAAGTATTCTCGACTGCAGAGAGGGTGAGTAGCTTTCGGCACACATTTTGAACACCCCCCATCCTAGACCCCTCCAAATTATGATTCTCTTTTTATCTCGCTTCTCAAAATAAATGATATTTCAAACAATAAAAAAAGGGGAGAGAAAAAAATACTTAGGCAATCAAGGGTTGAAGAGTAAACAAATACAACTCTCTAACAAGTCAGTATAAAATCACACAAAGGGCAACTGAAAGAAGGATTTTAAGTAAAAGGTTACTTGTTAAATTCATACTTTATCCATTTTTTATTAATTGTTTTGTTACCGATTAGGAACACGGCAGACAAGGCAACAAGTAGTTTCGTTTTCGGCTCCCAAAATAAAATTTCCCCAAATCATTACAAAAACTCTACATTTATACGATATGAAGGTTTCGGATTAGCGTAAGAATTGGGCTCTATCAAACATAATCCCTTTATCCAACCTCCCTCTGTCTTTTTGAAATGGTATTATGATATCAATATGTGTGATCTAATTTTCATATACGTTCTATATCCCGTTGTTCCCAATACAGACACTGGGACTACTGAACAACCGTCATCCGGCTTAGGTAAATATCCAGTTCCCTATAATAACTTTACATGAGAATGCTACACGCACTGTCAGTCTAATCTACAAAATTAAAGGGTTCCATGATTTAAACTTTCAAAAACGCAATGCACTACAATCTTAAAGTGTATTCGTAACCAATCAAGTATCAATATACATGTATGATCACACGAAAGCAACGTTGAAACAAAATAAATTCAATTTTGGACTTACACCAAGTTTTGGTTTGATTCTAATCTTGTGCTGTTTCAATATTTATCTGGCTTTCCTTTTTTTGCAATGTAGCTGTCATGCTATCCACAGAATGTTCATGATATACAAGTACTTTTTTCATATCGCAAATGCGACTCAGATATCATATTTAATGTGGAAATTCAACCATGGTTTCAAATTTCGATCAAAATTATGCCCTAAATTACGAAGGTCATGAATTGAAATTTGCATTTATGAATACCACTTTCAAATCTTAGATTCTGGTGTTTTAATTAATATTGCTTAATCCTACTTTAATTGTTCGCTTTTATTTTAGTTTATACGCGCATTTATACTGGTTATGTTGCCGTTGGAATATGGAAAATACAAAAAGAAAAAAAAATGGAGCAATCGGTATTAATCAATGCCTTATTACAAAATGATTTTTGAGTCCCATTTCACCTTTACTATTCAAAGCGGCATGAAGAGTGGGATGAAATGAGTAACGAGGATCGTTAAGTAATGCGGGTCGTGTGGTCCAGTGGTTAGAGCATTGGACTCATAATCGCAAGGTTGTGAGCTCGAATCCCAACTCTGCCATTGTCTCCACTTTGATAAAAAGGCCCGAGAGTGATATCTGTCGTCTATAACGTCAGCCACTATGACTGATTAATCTAGACGTAAAATGTTTCATAGGTAATTGGTTATATACCAGCTTGGCGTTTACCAGCAAAATGCTGTCCTGCCGAGTTCGTACGGGAGTTACCACAAACAGAAACAGAAACGTGTTTCTTCTATTGGACATGATCGAATGGGCAGATCGGCAATTGTAATCTTAACATGTAAATATAGACGCAACCTACCATGCTTACTATTCTGTATTTTGTATTTCTACAGCACCCTGGGAGGCAGTCATCATTGCGCTCAGCACATGCGCAGTAGCAGCATTACTTTCCTTCTTCTGCTGTCTTGCGTACATGATAATGGTCCAACGGAGACGATATTACAAGCAGCGGTTCCAGGACGACCTTCGTCCCGATCCTCTACGTAAAGAGCGTGGATATTCAAACGATGATATCATTCTACGTAATGGGGTAAGCGCGTTACTTCAACCAAATGGGTGATTGCGCCGAAGCGTATAATCATCGCGTAAAAAAAAAAATCCGAAAATCTTGGGTCTGACATTTTGGTAAAAACCGGCTCCATTATCAACCGAAGTTTAGTGGAAAGAAAAATAAATAAAAACCTTGCAATAATATGAATACTCGGGCCTTGCAGCCGGGTATATTACCAAATTTAATGATCGCATTCCTCTTTATCATACGGAATTGTAAATTTGACCTTTTCGTTATTAAAGAGAAAAGCGCGCAATTGCAAGTTTGTTCAAAGTAACTTTTATTTGTTTATTTATTTTCAATTTCTATCTTTATTAATTTTTTTGATGGGGGGAGGGGAGGGGTGAAGCAAAATGTAGAATGAAACAATAAAAGTAGTGAACTGGATCATGATGGCGTACTCTGAAAATTTCTTCCTGGCCAAGTGATTTAACAGTTGTTTCATTCCTGAATGCATTTTTTTTCTTCCTTAATATATTTCTAATCATATCAATCCCTCTCCTGCATTCACTCTATCTTACTGTATTTACCATTCATGTGTGTAAAGAGTATCACAAACTATTAATTTATCTTTTTATCTCTTATTTCTGAAAAAATAAATGAGTTCTCTATTACAATTCGATAATCTAAGAAAGAAATGCCCATTACTTTTAAATATTCAACTAAAACATGACGGTTTCTGTAACTGTATCCAACGAATTTTATCTTAGGTTAAGAATTGACAATTTGTAAGATGTCTCGATTTTCGTATTCTTGCTTACAGAATTACTACGATGCTGGATTGTACGCTGAAGAACGAGGCGCTGATGGACCCATGTTCTTTGCTAAAGTCTTCGATGGGTCAGAATCGCTTGGATCCAGTGTTGACTCGGCACTCGACCCCGAAATCGAGAGATACGGACACTCCCTCATGAGGATGAGACAGCCACCGGGGCGCGGTCCAAACATTCTGCCTGAGACTGCGTTAGTGCCCATCTCTAGCCATCGCAGGTCGACTGATAGAAGAGCAAATGAGGGTCCAGAATTCTCACCTGATTTAATGGTAATTTGATATACAAATTGCTCACACTAAACATAAAATAATGCACGTACTCAGCGACACTAAACTCACAAGATATGCATAGACGGTTTTTATTAACAAACGTAGAGGGCAGGAACTTTTTTTTAAACAAGTGCACACCTAGTTACCATTAATGCATATAGCATTTCCATTTATTTGAAAGCAGGATAAAAGAGCATTTTAGATTAAATGCCTTGCTTAAGGGCATTGATGCCGCGGCCAAGGATCGAACCCCGGACTTTACATGTATAGCCATGCGCCTGAGACCACTCGGCCACGGCAGCTCCAAAACTTGCAGTATTAGCGTGTATTGCTGCCCTCTAAGTTCATTGGTTTTTATTTAATATAAGTTGGGAGATGACTGCTTTAAAGGAACAATGATTTTTCCTTTTTCCCATTTACACTATTCATGTTATTACATGTATTGTATAACGCATCTTATTAAAGAGAAATAAGTATAATTATATCTAATTCTACCCTGTTTGTTTCTTTTCATTATTCTCATTTGCAGGTCAAGGAACCTGGTATTATCTTCAACGACTTGGCTATGCATTAAATCTGGGACTCCCGTAATCGTGGAATACAAGCCAGTTTGAAGATCCCATCATGAGCTGATGGTGAAACAAATCGAATCGACATAACTAGTTTCATTACAGAATTTGTTTCATCATCACCTATTTATTATTATTTTTTACGATGGTTTTTATTACAAATAATCAAGACGAAGTGTAAACAGTAATTGTAGCTTTAGCAAATTAAACATTACGTTGCAAAAAAAGAAAGAAGATTCTGTGTTATCAATAGAGATGGTAGGGAGTTTTTGTTACTACAACGGGAGCTAGTAAACACGGTAAATGTATTAAAAGTGCCCGTCAGAGAACAAACAAAAGAACACCTAGGGTTCTTTGTCAAACATTGGTAAACTGGAACACCAGTTTCACTCTGAATGTCGGAGCTGACGCGAAATTGTGAATATGTCATGAATAATGTCATTAATCCAGAAAGTCTAAAAAGAAACTTGCAATTTGATTCACCAATTTTTGAGAAAGACTTGTCACTTATGCTTTTTCATTAAGGACATTTTGATATTAAGTTATGTTCTTGAGTCCGTCTCCGTTGCTGTTGCGAAAACTCTCTATTGCCATATTCATACTGGATAAATCCACTCCAAACCGACTGATGGCGTATCATTGAACATAACGTAAACAATAGAGTGGAGTGGATTTCGATGATGTGACTGCCAAAAAAAATGTGTTTTTTTTTATTGATTTTTGTTGATAATCTTTTTTAGTTCTCTATGAAGCCTTCAGTGACTCTTTCCTAGTCAGTCTTACCAAACGTTTCAAAAGTGAAGGTATATTTTTTTTTTATCAAAAACAATCATTCATAAAAGAGAGGCAAAACAACTTAATACATGACCATTGCGGCTTGTTAAGCTACGTGTATTTGAACATAAGAGTATTAACCTTCATATTGACCATTCTCATTATCTGCATTATGAATGACCTTTTAATTCATGTTGATGGAGTAATGCAATAAACAGATCGTTCATTTCTATTTAGAACAGTATTTATGTCTTGATACTGATATGGAATTAACGGTTGCATTGTTTTTTCTAGGTGCAAGGGGGGGGGGGGTTACCCTCAAACTGAATAGATTTTATGTGGATTCATATATTTCCAAGACGGTTTGAGGCCATTTTGTTTAATTAAACCCTTTTTTCACCAAAAAAAAAATTATTATAAGTCGATGACAAATATCTGTCAACTTATCGCAAAATGGCATTAGCATTTAACATTTAACAAGTTTGCATTACCTTACATTGTTATAGGCCTACTTATTCGAATAGAATTAGAACCGTATCTGAACTGTGGCCTAATTAGATAGTGACATTATATTTGTATAAATCGATGTGACGTTCCAACGGAGAAACTATATATTCTTGTTTCAACTATAGCTAAATTTCATCATTTATCTAAACGATACCCTAAGACATTGCGCTACTGTCAAATGTACTTTTATTTTCTTCCATGCTACGCGATGTGTAAATAGAGAGATTATGCAGCATGAATTATTCTATTTTGGGTTGATTTTACAAGATTCAAAATGTACCTAATGTATCCATCTAGTATGTTAAATACGAAGCTCAGAAAGCTAACGTAATTGTAAAACTACTTTTTTTTTTACTTTGTATTTGATTTCATATTGTCGTCATCAACACATTGTATGATATTAATTTTGTAGATTATTTTTTTTGTGTCCATGCTAAAAGTACCCGTTTTTACTATGAGGATTGAAGGTGACATATTTATATTTCACTTCTACGTTTGCATAATAAATGAATGATATTACATTAGAGTTCAAATTTGTTTTGGTTTGCTGTTGTTTAGTTAAAACAATATAAAGTTCAGCTATGATAAATCAAATGAATTAATTCTTTACAAGCTTGTACGTGCTCATAATACTGTTCATGTTAAAAACAGGATACTCATAACTTTTTCTTTACCTGTTACCAAATTGATTTTGGATTAAGATAGGTGATATACACGTATTCAATCGTAATAATTACGAAATCGTAAAACACGTATACTCTTTTTAATACAGTAAAAGACGACCTTGTTTTATAATGAAACATGTTCTTTTTTTCTTTCTCTTTTTTAATGTCAGATTGTATCCCCTGATTTAAAAGTCGTTTCCAGCGCCCTGACGTTAAATACAACCAAGATTAAAACAAAGCTGATACCAAAGTCCATATAAAAAATATATACTAGCTCAAAAGATCATTTAAGAATACATATATATGAAAAACTAAATTGTATATAGAACAACAAATCAAGGAAAGGATAGAAAGAAGACAGATGATTGGATCAAAATAAGGGATAAATGATTTCGTTAGATAAACAATAATTCGTAGGGATATAAACATAGATATTTCATTTTTTCTGATTATATGCAGATTGAATAAAATCTACTCAGACCTTTTCAATTATAGGCACTTATAAATTCTGAGTTTGAAAGTTTCTTTTCTTTTAAGTAATAATAAATGAAGACCCTGCCCCGCTTGCCAGCATGGTTGCCCCCTTCTTTCTCTCCCTATGACGCGATCCATATCAAAATTCACCAAACTCTCCCTCTCTGCATGACGAGTACATTCATATTTTCTAAAACAATGCAATGCAAATTTACGAAAAAAGAAAATCATTGTCACAATAACTTCGTTCAGGATTGTTAAAGGACAAGTCCACCCCAACAAAAACAAAACAAATAAGAAGAGAAAAATCCAACAAGCAGAACATTGAAAATTTCATCAAAATTGGATATAAAATAAGAAAGTTATGATATTTTAAAGTTTTGCTTCATTTCACAAAACAGTTATATGCACATCTCGGTCGGTATGCAAATGAGGGAACTGATGACATCACTCACTCACTATTTCTTTTGTATTTTATTATATGAAATATGAAATATTTTGATTTTCTCGTCAATGTCATGTGAAATGAAGTTTCATTCCTCCCTGAACACGTGAAATTCCATTATTTTAACGTTTTGTGCTTCAGGCAAGGAGGTCCTAATCATCAAATTCGTAAAAATTGAAATATTGTATAATTCAAACAATAAAAAACAAAAGAAATAGTGAGTGAGTGACATCATCGACTCTCTCATTTGGATGTAACTGGCTCGTTCATACAAATATTTTGTAAAAATAAGCGAAACTTCGAAATGTCATGACTTTCTTATTTTATATCCGATTTTGATGAGATTTTCAGCATTGCGCTTGTCTGATTTTTCTTTATTGATTCAAATCAACATTTTTCTGAGGTGGACTTGACCTTAACGAAATTATATTATCGTAGCAAAAATTCGTTTGAACTTCGGTGTGCACTCCCATGTACCCCTGCCAGTTCGAAATGACAGATTGACAGAGCATACCCGACACTGTAATTGATTTGTTAAACAATTCAAAGGTCTATTACTTCGTGAAATAGTACAAATGAACATAGTGTCGACCTAATCACTTCTTCCAAAAATAGCACAGTTCAAGTACCGCGGTGTCAGGGTGAGTAAAGTCATATTTTGTCCTACAAAATACACCTAGCAACAATCAAAATACCTGTAGCATCACTTGAGGAAGATCCATTCTTCATGATTGAACATTTAGTAGTTATTGGGGGTGGGGTTTAAAATGACAGATACCAATGACCTTTACATGGCAGAGAATTAATAAATGGAAAGAATACAGGAAAGTGTTTGGGTGTATTAGTAGGGATGGGTGCATAGAAAATGTACATGTGGGATAGTGTGTTTATGCTTAAGGATGAGGATGTGTATGGCTGAAGATGACGAGTTTAACCATTTGTGATAGGTCCATGGTTTAACCAACGTACAAGGAGATCAAGTGATGTACATGTAGCGTACTGCATTGGAAAGAGAGGGGGATATTAAAGAGTTAGACCTAAAAGATGAAATCAAAAGAGGCACAAAACAATCCGGCGGTATCTGGAATATATCAATAACAAACCCTCAGTATTTATTTTATCAATCCGACGGTTACACAGGGTTAAAATAGGTCGACAAATTGCTATTGTCATATGCAAAAACAAACGCTTTGTCTACTTATTCATGTAGTTTGGTCTCATCCTCATGATCCCATACTTGGCACATCGTCTACAACACGTTCGGAACTGCCGATTCGCCTATTGCCAATTCGTCAACTCATCATGGTCTACCTTCATTTAGTCTTATGCCATTCCGTTCATCAATATTTCGTCTAACAACCATTTGGCGCAATAAACCTTTGGTCCAATAAATACTTTGTCTAATAACCAGTTGGTCTAATAACCATTTTCTTTTCATTCATTTCTTCCAATTAACACTTATCCAATTAGACCAAATAGTTTTTGGACTAGATGGTCAGTGGACCATCTGGTTATTAGACGAAAAGGTAACTTGACGACACGGCTATTCTACCTTGTAGATAGTGGAGGAATTGATGATATACCAAAAGGTAGTAGACGAGTTGGCAATAAGACCAATTGGCATTAGACCAATTAGAAATAAACCTTCCTGACGAAGGGAATTACCCATTGTTATAGACGATCTGATATCAGGACCATTTCTCCATGTTGCTTGTGAGCTTATTGGGTAACCTTCTAACCAATATCTACCCTTATAGGACAAGTCCACCCCAGGAAAATGATGACTCAAATAGAGAAAAATTCAACAAGCACAACACTGAAAATTTCATCAAAATCGGATGTAAAATAAGAAAGTTATGGCATTTTAAAGTTTCGCTTATTTTCAACAAAATAGTTATATGAACGAGCCAGTTACATCCAAATGAGAGAGTTGATGAAATCACTCACTATTTATTTTGTATTTTATTATATGAAATATTTTGATTTTCTCGTCATTGTCATGTAAAATGAAGTTTCATTCCTCCCTAAACACGTGGAATTCCATTATTTTAACATTTTGTGCTTCAGGCAAGGAGATCCTAATTGTCAAATTCGTAAAAATTGAAATATTGTATAATTCAAACAATAAAAAACAAAAGAAATAGTGAGTGAGTGACATCATCGACTCTCTCATTTGGATGTAACTGGCTCGTTCATATAACTATATTGTTGAAAATAAGCGAAACTTTGAAATGTCATAACTTTGTTATTTTACATCCGATTTTGATGAAATTTTCAGCATTGTGCTTGTCTGATTTGTCTCTATTGATTCAAATCAACATTTTTCTGAGGTGTACTTGACCTTTAAGTATCAAATTCGAAATTAGTATATCTGTAATATATTAAATGGTAGTTATATGAAGTTAGGTATCAAACTTTATACCGACAATACACTGCAATTTACGGATATATACTAGAAACTGGAAAATGCAAACTTACGATGTGTAAGAAATTACACCCCTTTGTAGTTCATATTTTCACCTCCACGGAAAGTAAAACAAAAACCAAACAAATAAACAAACAAATCCGATGTACTTTACGGCTAGAACTTGATTTACTGATTATCGTCGCAACCAAAATCATTAGAACCCAATGACGATCGGATTTCAACTATTGACAAATATTGCTTTACGAAGCTTTAAAAAAACACATATTAATGATAAATCAATTGTTTTTAGAAACACATCAAAGCTGTTTCATCTCAATTTCACAAAATAAGTTAACTTTTAGCTCGTCAATTTTATCGCCCTTGTCATTTCTTTTCATTTCATTCATTTGTAAATAGTAGGATATTTCCTCACCTCTCTTGTCAGACCTGGGGCGCATGCTCGTTGCAGGTTTTTAATATTTGTTTTCTTGCGTTTTCCCCTATCATGCCTATGAAATATTACGTTTTCATCAGATGTTTCATCCTTCTGTCTTTAATATTTAGAATGCGAGACGTAGCTTTTATGTTAGGTGTATATATTGCGATTGAAATTTATTCTTTTAAACATGATGAAGAAATAAACCTCATTGCACAGTGTTACTTTTTTATAATTTAAGATTTTATGGAGGCTATCCACTTCGATGACAGTGTACGCTTTCCTTGTAGATTTAAATCCTACTATTTAATTAAAAATAAAAACGTATCTGTGTAGTAAAACGATAAATGCCATAAATGCTTTGTTTTCAATTAAACATTTCTTGCTTGTGTTTTGTTTTAAAGAAAGAAAAAAAAACACTCGTTCTCTTTTTCTCGCATGTGTACATATACTTTTATTTCAATAATAGATATCGGACAGGAACGTGCGATATTCTTTTATTTAGCATTTTCGGAAAAAACTCTTAGCCTGCCTAGGTGGCTCCAATGAAGTTGTTTCTTGTTTAGTCAGAACACATTGTACACTGTTCTATGACTGAGGTGGATAGGTTTTGACATTTGCACCCGGCGCCAAGTATTGGTCAAACGGGTGCGTAGTAGAAACACGTCACTGTAACATGCGACAAGATCATCTATCATGTCAAAATGGACAAGGGTGGGACAACCAGAACATATCAAACGGCAAACAATATCCGACATAAGCTACTGTTGAGTTACCTCTTAAAATGATCGCTATACTGTAAAAAGTTTTATTAAAGGTTCCACGCTAGGTGTGATTGTTTTCGCTTGGTGGACTTTGCTTTTTATTGAGAACGATCACTACCTGTGTCCTTTGGGTTGAAATTTGCATCTCGCTAATTTAAATTCCATTTTACCTCCGCCAGCTTTGTTTAGAACAGATACTATAAACAACACATAGAATTTGTAAATCTTGGTTTTTAACGCTCTGATTTATAGCATTAAAGGGCAAAGAAGAATCAGATCGAATGATCATTCCAACACGAAAATGTTTAAAATTTGTCGCCATCCTGAACATCCTATCTGATGCTAATACGAAAAACTCCACTCACCGAAAAGAAAGAAACTTGTTTTCATGAAAATACAGTTATTCCGTCGGTATACTGCCACCATGGATTCAAGGAATTTATACTTGTGGAATATTGTTCCAGATGTCAGGATTGTGATTATTGTGATTTGTCTCACAGGTGGATTTTCGAATGGTAAGATTAGATTTATCCATCAAATGCTGACCAGTTGAATATTTATAATGAATGGTTAATATAATACAAAACAAGCGAGAATAAGGAATATAGCAGTCGGTTAATTATTTTTTCATAGTCTAAAAAAGCCCATTGACTACTTTGATTTCTAATGGAAATTTCGTGACTGTAACTGCATTATTATTATTATGTGATTTTATTCTAAGGTCTGAATTTTATTCTGTAAGAAATTTCGTTTAATGTTAATATGAACAAACTAGTGTTGATGCGGGACTTTTTGCCACAGTAATTGCATTATTTCAATAGTTTTGCTAAAAACGCATGATTTAATCTACTTGATGCATCAAGCTAAGCCAATCATTTTTTTCTCTGTCATAATTCAGGAATTGTAACACAATCGAACGCTCAAACAAAAAGTGTTACTGTGATTGATTATGTGACCTTATTGGAAGTCACTCCGAAAACTAATGACGCTGCATTGCAAACTGAGTTGCTTTCGAATCCTACTCAGATGACAAATAGCCCTACAACAAACTCAGAAAGCACAAACAAAGACGCTCCTACAATGTCAACGTCAAGGGAAACGTCTTCTCAATCTACTTATACACTGATTCAAACTGATCTTGCAACAGGCCAAAGTACAGTGACATCGAAATCTATTACAACAGATGCGTCAACCGAAACTTCAGCTGTGACAGACTCTTCCGTGATCCAGACGAGCTCTGCTACATCGTCAGATCAGCCAACTGATGTAGTCACGGCAGAACCTACTAACCCTACGGAAGTCTTTATTGTTTCAAACACATTGGACGTTTTAACCAGTACACCAGCCCTGCAGTCTACCATGGTGACACCTGCCACCATAATAACGGATCAAGCATCTTCAACTCTTAATTCGAAAAAAACTGAATCGCAAACGGAGTTGACAACCGATACATCGCCGGTACAATCAATCTCATTTTCAACATCTACTGGTGTCATGACAGACGTGGCAACTCGGATTAGAAGTGAAGAAACGACTAAGATAGTTTCCAGTGACACGACTCAGGCGAAAACTGATGACATCACTCAAATAATAACTTATAAAACGACTAAAATCGCTACAAACGAACCGGCTCAGAGCACAACTGATCATGCGGATGGGATGACTCAAATAACAACTAATGAAATGACTCAGATCATGACTGATGAATGGACTCAGGCGACATCTGACGTAACAACACATATCACATTCGATAAAACGGCCATGAGTACAAATGACAGACTGACTGAAAGCATTACTCACATTAAAACTGAGGAAACAACTAAAATGACGACTGATAAAACGACTAAAATCACTACCAAAGAAACGACTCAGACCACAACTAATGGGATGACTCAAACTACCGCTGATGAATCGACTAAGATAACAGCCGATACAAAGGTTCAGACTACAAATGACAAACTAATTGGAGGAACCACTGAAATAATGACTGATAAATCGACTCAAATCAGTTTCCAATACCCGACTGAGATCATTACTGATAGTATGACTCATATTATAACTGATGGGACGACTCATATTTTGACCGATGAATTGACTCAGGTGACAACTGATGAAACTACACAAATCACAACTGACAAACTGACTGACAGCATCACACAGATACAAACTGGAGAAACAACTAAAGTGACGACTGGTGAAACGACTAAAATCAATAATAAGGACACAACTCAGATTACAACTACTGGAATGTTTGAAACTATGACAGATGAATCTGGTACAAGTATACAACTGACAACTGATCAATCGACTCAGATGACAAGCGAACAAACGACTGAGAGTACAAATAGTAAACTAACTAGTGGAACAACTCATATCACGATTGATGAAACGGCTGAAATTAGTACCCAAGAACCGACTCAGGTAACGTCCGACGGAATGGCTCATGTTACAACTGATGAATCGACTAAGATCACAGCCGATAAAACGGTTCAGACTACAAATGACGAACTGATTGGAGGAACTACTGAAATAATGACTGATAAAACGACTCAAGTCAGTTTCATATACCCGACTGAGATCACATCTGATAGGACGACTCATATTTTGACCGATGAATTTACTCAGATGACAACTGACGAAACTGCACAGATCACAACTGACAAACTGACTGATATCATCACACAAATACAAACTGGTAAAACAACTAAAATGACGACTGATGGAACGACTACATTCAATACCAAGGACACAACTCAGATTACAACTACTGGAGTGTTTGAAACTACGACAGATAAAACTGGTACAAGTATACAACTGAAAACTGATCAATCGACTCGAATGACAAGCGATCAAACGACTGAGAGTACAAATAGCAAAATAACTAGTGGAACAACTCATATCACGATTGATGAAACGGCTCAAATCAGTACCCAAGATCCGACTCAGAAATTGTCGGTTGGAGTGACTCATGTTACAACTGACGGGATGACTCAGATTATGACTGATGAACTGATTCAGGCTACAACTGACGAAATTACCGAGATCACAGCTGACAAAATAACTGAAAGTGCCATTGACAAACATACTGATATTATCACTTTTTTCACAACTGATGGAACGCCTAAAATCACAACAGATGAATCCCCTTTTAAAACAACCAAGACAACTGATGAAAATAGTCAGTTAACAACTCACAAAATGAGTGATCAAACGACACAGAATACAGCGGGGACACCAGACACATCAACGACCGAGGACACACTACTTGCTACAACCGATGAACAATCGAATGCACCAGCCACGAGTCGTACAACCAAAATGACCACTGATATCCTGTTGACCACCGATCAGAAAATGGAACCTGTTATAACTACCATTAAACATACAACAGCCCTTGTAGGTACGTTAACTTATTATGGGAAGACGTTTCAGTTAGGTAAAAAGGAAAAAGAAAAAAGAAAGAAAATTATATCGTAACCATTAAATGAAAAATGATGATACAAATGATACGAACGTTTCGTTTTATTCGTATATGATGAGATTCGTATCATTCGTATATTATGATAAGCTTCGCATATGATACGACAGTTTTACAGCAATTGTTTGAAAAATTTCATATCATTTACAATATCCTGGAAGAAACCATGGTCCGTTTTATAAAGATTAAGAACTGCATTAATTTTACCTATTTCGAATGAAGCTACCATGTAAATCTTGATTGGGTGCTGAGTCCCGTTATCATGGTATTTTAAATAGCAAAGCGAACACTTTTGGTTAAAGCTGCGCTCCTACTGTATCGAATGCTCTGCCCGACCTCGTGATCTGTTAGATTTCTTTATTCCATTTTCGTGCTTTTTTCAGCTGTTAATATAATTAACGTTTATTTCAATGCTCCTACCTGAATAAGTACAACCACATGAACTTTCACGTATTTTAAGCAGATAAAACCATTTTCATTGTAAACGTTGCACCGTACTAATTATTGGTACATCTGAGATTGATGAGGTTTGTTTGTTACATAATTCTTTTTGGTTTTAATTGTATTAAGACTCTGTTGCAAAGACACTTTTTATTCCCAGGTTGCATAATGCCAGTCGATCTCGACCATGACATTTACCCAAGTGTGAGGAAGGACCGATATGACGTAAGTGACTTCATCATCCTATACTGTCCACCCCCTCCATATGTCTTCTTTGGGGAAATATTCTCTCAGTGTACAGAATTTGGATGGGCACCAGATTTCTCCGCAAACGCGTGTTACGGTAAGCTGACGCAACGTGTTAAAGGGATTGTCAGAATAACGGCAGTAATGAACAAGGGTTACATAAGTTTCTTAAAGGTCAAGTCCAATCCGAGACCAGAGAAATACTGATTTAATCAACAGAGAAAAATGCAACAAGCATAACGCTTAAAAAATTCCATCAAAATCAGATGTTAAATTAGAAAGTGATGACATTTTAAACTTCACTTATTTTTCATAAAGTAGGTGTATGCACTATTCAATGACATGCAAATGAGAGCCGATGATTTCTCTCACTCCCTATATTAGTTTTTTATAGATGCAATTATACTATATTCAAAATTTTACAATATTAAAGGACTAACTTGACTGAACCATAAATAACATGAAACTCCACATGTTCACGGAGGAATAGAACTTCGCTTAATGAGGGGAAAATGGTACATTCCATTTTTCACATAACAAAATACAAAATAAGTAGTAAGTGTGTGATGTCATCGATCCCCTCATTTGTATACACACCAGGATGTTTAGTTGGGGTGGACTTGTCCTTTAACATAGAATAGTGGTAATCCTTTTGAAAAACTGGACTTTGTGATACATGTTATATTCAAAACAGATATTTCACGTGAAAAACCATCTCTTTGCAAGGTAGTGGGAGTGTCCGTGCATGTGTTATATCTCTGATAACGAAAGTTAGTCATAACCTGTATAAACTTTGTTTATGTCGTTTGAGGTTTCTTAGTCATGCCATGCACCATTCCTTAGGACGTCTATAATTATGTTTCTGATGATCTGTTCTCTTCTTCAGCCCCCTGCTCTGCCCCGGGAGTACCAGTGTATCTAACACATGGAGATGCATCATCTGGAGAAAGGAAAGATCAGTATGACCACGGAACCACTTTGGTGTTTTCTTGTACTACTACATGGCGAGTACTGAGCTCGACGCCGAATCCCACTTGTCATGACGGAGCATGGGTTGGCCTAGATTTTCCAACGTGCGAAGGTACCAAGTATCTCTATAAAGCCGATGTACAAACACAAGCACCCTTTTTTTAAGGAATAAAAAGGTTGTTTGCCCTTAGAACATCAATGCATGTCGCCTGGTGTAACATAAACTAAATGCAAATAGCAAACTTTCCATTTCAATATGTTCTATTTCATACTCAGGGCAGTTCAACGTGCCAATATATCATAATTCCAAACACAAAGAGCCGTACTGCCCCTATGGGGAGCTGCTTATTTGGTTGGGACCCGACTGGATGTCGAATAAGGATAATTATTGTTAAAGTGCAAATAGCGCATTCATACATGTATACATTCAGAAGAAAAAAAATATCTACGGTTCATATTTACTATTGCATATTTACGATTGGTATGAGCTGGATTTGGCACTTGTTTATACAACTTTTCACAGTATACAGTACTCACCAAATTGGTAGTTTGAGATTTGATAGGCTACCCGATCTTTTTTTTTTAAGTTTATCATCCCTATCAGATTTAGTTAAACTCCCTTTCTTTCTCCTTAATATCAAGACCCGGTGTGCACCATTCCTATCGATCTGGATCCGGATATCCGAATAAATCCGTCTCAAGCCGAATACATGTTGGATGACCTCATACTTCTCTATTGCCCTCCTGTACCATACGCCACGAGAGGGACAGCTTTTTCTGTATGTACAGAGGGAAGGTGGGAGCCAGATATATCAGACAATGCTTGTTATGGTAAATGATAATTATCCTGCTGACAAGTGAATCGTATAATTCGTATAATAGATATGGGCTCTCTACAGGACAACCCGATTCTACAATCGGAAACTGGCAAAACTATATTTGTTTGAAAACAAAATCAATATACTTACAAATTGTATTTAAATATTTTACCAAGTAAAACAAATGAAAATTTAAATCACTTTTAAAGCAAAGAGTGTGATAAGAATGACAAAGGATTCAAGACAAAATATGCAAGGTTGATATAAATTTTTCATAATCGCATTTTATGAAGGTAATTAAAAATTGCTTCAATTTATACTATGTTGCAACTCTCCGACAATTAAGATTATGTTCGCTAATATCAACAATGGTGTAGTTTTTTTTTTCAACACCGATTTTAGCTTTACGTTTATGGTTTTTTTCAGACAAAATATTCGTGCATAATGCAAAGTTCGCTATTTTCTTCCGACAGCGCCTTGCGAGGCAATAGTTTCGTCTGGACCATTAGTGTTCACTATGACGAAAGGCCTGGTCAGGGATGACAAGTATACCCACGACTCAGTCTTGTCATTCAGCTGTACCCGCGGAGTGCTCTCTGGACCTTCTCTTCTGACCTGTGTAGATGGGACATGGACTCCTAGTGATCAACCAAGCTGCATGTGTAAGTTATCAAAACTATCTGACTCAAGACGGGTACTTCATGAAACTGTTTGCAAGCTACGAACTTTAATATCGGCTGGTGACCATATCCTCCGCTTAATGATCCATCCGTATGTAACTGATTTGGCACCAAAGAACTTGTCCCAGACGTGCGTATAAAAATGCGTAAATCTGCGAACACACTGGCGCAATTTTCTGACCCCCGAAAAAATTATAGTCATCAATGTATCCGATCCTTAGTCTGAAATTAAAACATTTACAATTAAATGATCATTTTCTTGGGATTGATGTGTTCTCAAGAAGAATAGCAGATCAAGATCATATTGCTTTTGTAAGGTTGAGAAAATTATATGTTTGGAGGTAGAAAATGATCTTAAGTTCTAATTCAAACTCAATTATCAAACTGAAGAGGGAAATAAGTGAACCAGACGCAAAATGAAGAGAACTTAAACCGAAGAAGTCTGGTAGTGCACTGTTTAACATCTGGGCTGATTTGCCTCAGCTAAAATCAAATCATTCTATAATGTACATAAATATTTAAATTAGAAGTAACAACCAATCAAACTAAAGAAAATGGAAGGATCGAACTAAAATGTAAGAACCCAATTCATAAGATAAACCAATAAGGAATGAGATGAGATGACAAAGATGTCTGGTGATTACGTAATAATGGAAGTAGAAACTATGGAGTCAGGTGAGGGATGGAATGAGTGGAACACCTGAAGAGAGAATAGAGAAGGAATGAAGATGACAAAAGAGAATTGGAGGAAAGGCATTCAGAGAAGAATGAATGACAACTGAATATCATGTAACTCAAAAAAACATAAGTTCAGACTGCAAGGGCAGTGCTGAAAAGAAATACAAATGAACTAAAGTCTAGACAGAACAGAAATGTAAAACAGCTGAAGAATTAAAAGTCAAAAGGAATAAACAAAATCTGAAAATGACAAAATAATCATTTTACATTTTCAAACATTTTTATTTGTTTTCAAGGGAGGGGGGGGGGTTGAATTTTAATTCTATTACAAAAGTACGCACTGTTAATCATTTAATTTTACATGTACGGGGTTTGATTAGTACCATGTAAGACGATTCTCAGCTTTATTTATTGATCGAATACTTTAGCAACATTTACATTTTGAATTATTCTAGTTGCTGGGACAACAGAGGCAGTCACCACATCGGAACCCAAGCCCATCTTCACCCAAGAGTACTTCACTCTTCCACCCGATGGACAGAGTAAGCTAAGCTTCTTTCTTTCATGTTTTGTATCGTTTATACAATATAATAAATTGATCACTCATTATAAAAGAAATACTCAAATATCTTTCAATGTCGTTAATGGTCATGATGGTTAACAATGGGCTTATTCCTTATAGCGTTGGGTCACACAATGCGCACCAATGAATACAATGGTCACAAGATAATAGACGTCAATGTGAAGATTGAAAGATTTTTCCAAAAAAATACAGCAACACAAAACAATTGTAAAGTTAGAATTTGACGAGGATTGTCGTGTACAGGATGAAGATTTGTAGTTTTTCAATTTGTTTTGATACTGTTTTTGTTTTATCTTGTAAATCGATTTTTATTTAGATTTGAATTTACCGATTGAGGGCGTATTGCTTTTTGTACAGTCAATGGGAAGCGTGTCGCTTGTCCGTAGTTGTTATTATTTCTTTTTATTTCGTGATACGAGCCCAATGACGTAAGTATTATTTTGTTTATTTTGAAGTTTATTAGTTATATATCAGATAAGCCGAGTGGCATGCTGAATTGTGGTTTAAGTTATTAGGAAATAATGCGTCTAAGTTGTGTAGGCCGAGTGAATGTGTTCAAATAAAAACACGGCATACGTGTACATTCATGCACGACGTAATAGAAAGCGTACATGGCGGTGGTTGTGTATGAAATGCAAGCAACTTTAATTTGGCGCCTTAGGGCACGTGATGTATGCATTGTCATAAGCCATGTAAACATAAAGAAGTAAACGGAAACGCATTTAAAGTCGTAGTTGAGTTCCATTATTATGAAAATTGTTTTTACAAAAAGGTGAATTTAGGGTGCATTAATCAATACATGACATTTACAGTATGCGTATATTTGATATGACCTTGAAACATGTCAGGTCATTCTTGGTTGTTGAATAGTTTCAGTTGCAATGCAAGTCGACGTTATTTGTCCGTTTGGAAATCTGTAGACATTTATATATTTCATGACATGTCAATTCAGCCTATACAAGTATTATTTATTCTTTTATTAAATTGCAGATTGAACCATGCAGTCTCATTGTGCACACTTCAATACACTCTAGATTCGGTCTGATTCTTGGGTTTTGTTTAGTTTCGACGAATCACACGCCACAAGGATATAGGGCTTATCGTCTTTAACTTTTACTAAATTTGGTTTCCTAGCCTCTCTTATGTTCATCTCATATTTTTCAGATTGCACAGTTTACCCGACTATTCTTGACACCGACCTCTACGTGATTCCGCAGCAGTCCCGGCTCGACAACCAATTCATCCACGGTGATAGTTTTCTTCTCTACTGCAATGACACCATCTCAACTCCTATGATCTGGTTCACATTCTGTTGGGATTCTAGATGGTACCCTGACCCATCTCAACGATTCTGCTACAGTATGTTAATTATTAACTCACGGTATATGATTGGGCTGGTAAACCAAGTGGGGGGGGGGGGGGGATAGGCTGGGCAGCTTCATGTTAAATCCCATTTAACATTTCTCTTCAAATCATTTGAAAATCGGAAGAATGGGGCGGACGCTTCAAACACAAACATGCATTAAATGAAGAGGTAGCTATTCCATTCTCAGACCTTCTTTGCCGTTTGCTGTTTTTTTTACCGAGAGAAATAATGAATAAGGACCGTACTAAAGGGAGTCCTAACCATTGGAAAATCCGGACATTATTGATTTTTTCTATTTTTCATGGACTGTAAATACTACATTGACGTCATCACAGGTTTATGTGAAATATCTTCACTTTCATAACTGCAGGAAGATGCACCGCTCCGTCCGTCGCAGACAACGTTGTTCATGCCGAGAGTGATACAGGGCTATCTTCAGACACGTACTATCTTCACGGAAAGAACATCGATTTCAATTGCACCATACCGGATAGATCGACTCACATCGGACCGAGCTCGTCGACATGCAGTGACGGGGCATGGAATCCCTCAAACGTTCCAACTTGCGAAGGTTCGTCAGGTCGTATGAACTTTTTGATAATATCAATATACTTGCAATCAATCGCAAATATCATGTTGCAATCTTACAATTGATCTCCTTTAACTATAGAAAATGAGATTACACTCCTTGTCTAAAGGAGCAGATTTGCAATCAATCGCAAATTTCCAATTAATTGCATGGTATATGCTTGATTTTGGGAACGAAATAGACTTGCAATTGATCGCGAATTTCTTGCAATGCCCCATTAGAATAAAATGTATAGAACCGTCGGAGTGCATAACAAATGAGAGTTGTTAACTGCATTTGAAGAACATTTTCCATTCATGTAATATGCAACAGTGAATGAAAGTGAAAATTATGTATTTCAGTATTTTATGCATGGATTAACATATTTAGCATTACTATTTGAAAAAAAACACGCCCAAACTAACACAAGTCTGCCGATTGTCACATGATCGGGTGATCAAATGAAGCTGAATCAACCTCCTCTCCGATTTCCTACATGTCAAAATAAAAACATCGAATGCCGTTAAGTTTTATCAGTATGCCATTTCAAAGCTTGAATTCTCTTCTTTTGTAATGAAAGAGTGCTTAAAGGATTGTTCATGTCTCGGAATTATTAATGATTTTGGAAGGTCCGGGTTGACATATTAATGCAGATAATGATAACAATGATAATAAAAGCACAGACCAAAGGGGGAAAATATGTAAGGCGCAAGAAGGTTCTGATACATGTTCAAACGCAGTCATAATTTAACAATAGACTCATCAACTTTCCTGTCAAATTATTATTTTCCAGTATCTTCTACGACATACAATTATAGGACAACTGCACGGGTCACTGAATTTCCGTTAACAACCGCCAAAGACAGTACTCATGATTTTTCAGAGTTCTTAGCGAGTGAAACGTCAAGTACAGCGACTGAAGGGCTTAGTTCACCACAACTCACTGATTTCGCAAGCACAACGAGTTTCGGCACAGAAAAGACACATGCCACAGACCCTCCAAACTGGACTACATTTAATCCCAGCCAGTCAACTGATGGCGAAATCGATGTAACGTCATCAGGAACCGAGGATACTTTGAGTGCCTTGCCATCAGTAGGTCAAACAGGCCAGACAATGGGACTGGGGTCCATGGCAACATTCGCAACGCATACCTCATCTGATGAAACTGACCAACCTTTGTCAGCAACATCGGGTATTGACGTTACATTTGGTACCTTGCTCACAACGGCTCATGACGCTACCACTGCAGGCATGAGACCTACTTCTGATGAACAAACCTCTTCAACATCATCAAACACCAGAGACACTCCGACTACAGTAGACCCCGTGTCTCGTATGGCATCAATCCGCCAAACAGAGCAGACACAAGGGCCAACGCACATAACCTCAATAAGAGAATATACTGAAGCTGAACAAACTGACCAACATACGTCAACAACATCTCGCATTGACGCAATAACCTTTGGTACCTTGATCGCAACGGCGTACGGTGCTACCACCCAAGACATGGGACCTACATCTGGTGGTGGAACGACTGCAACGTCATCAGGCACCAGGGATTCTCTTCATACCTCAGATCACGTGTCTCATATGACACCAGTCCGTCAAACAGAGCAGACACAAGGGATGGCGTCAATTACCTCAGTCTTACAAACGGAATCTGATGATACGGACCAACCATCGTCAGAAACCTCAAGCATGGGCGTAACCTTTGATACCTTGGTCACAACTGCTTATGGCACTACAACCCCAGACATGGAACATACAACAATGACGATCGCTTCTTCACAAAGCGGTTCAGTGACCGAAACTCTCTCATCTTTTATGACCTCTGTACCACACACACCGACGGAAACTCTCACTCAGATCAATGGAAACCCGACAATGACTACACAATATCTTTACCCCGTGACAACAGGGACATATATGCCTGATACCGTAAGCACATCGATGGAGACTTCCGAACCAACAGAGCCGGACAGAGGTACCACAATGATGGTCTCCACGAGTAAGACATCGGACAAATATCCATTTACAACGGATCGTCAAGGTATATTGTTTGTATCTTAAATCAGTATTTCGTTTAGTACAAATATAAAAGAGCATTGTCCATTTGATTACTATGTATCAGTCTTTCTCATCACACTCAACTGGTTCTTCACTTTATTTCCCAGAGAGGGATTAATAATCTTTAGAACAAGCATAATTCTTCTAGAAGTCTCAATGTTATGACAGCTTTGACTAATAGATTCTGTTACGATTCGGGATTATTTCAAGATTCAATATAGCATTTAAAATATGAATTCATTTCTATCGTCATGTATTTTGTAGAACCATGGTGCGTGTTACCACTCAACTTTGACCCTGACGTCATATTGAGCTCGACGAAGGATCGTTATGACGTTGGCGATTTTCTCATCCTATCTTGTCCTCCACCACCTTACACTGCTGTGGGGGAGGTATTCTCTCAATGTACGGAGACAGGATGGCTACCCGACATCTCCAGCAAGGCATGCTATGGTAAGGATGTACCAAATATCGTGTTTATTTTTATCCTTGTCTTTTTAAATTCTATGTTTGCTTAAACAAAATTCTAGATAATTCTCGAATTATCTAATTCTACGTTTTCTTCCATCACCTTTGTGCAGCTCCGTGCTCCGCGCCGTCAGTGCCATCGCATTTAACACATCATGACCAATCCACGGGGGACACACTTTTAGAATACAAACATGGTGCCGAGCTCTCCTTCAAGTGCAAAGTGACTTCGAAAGTTTTGAGTAACACATCTAGCCCAGTATGTGTCGATGGTGTGTGGGATCAACTCAGTTACCCGACGTGTGAAGGTAAGGCTTTCAGAGAAGAATGAATTTTCGAGAGTATTCAGCTTTCAGAATAATCTTATCATGTGTCATCACTGGCAAAACAAAGTTGTCAGAGTTAGTAAATGATATAGAAAAGCAAGGCAATCGCATTATTATTCAATTTAAAATATATTACCAGAGGGCAATAGCAATATGACAATTCAGGGGTCGATAGTAACATTTATCTCGGCCAAGCCAAGTCCTAATGTTGTGGGACAAATTGAATTTGGTCGTCTTTGTTTAATCACATCTCGCTTAAACTATCAATGGCAAAAATGTGATTACGAATCTTAAAATATTTGATGTACGCCTATAACTTTCTGACTTGCTCTAACTCTTGCTCCCTTTTAGCTACAAGAACTATCCTCCTCCAAATTTGTGAAAGTTTTAACGATCTCTCTCCATATAGCTCCCGTCTGTACTCTTCCTGCTAACTTGGATTCGGATATTCTAGTAAACCCAACGAGAGATGAATATATTCTTGATGATTTTATTCTTCTCTATTGTCCACCCATACCCTACGCGACGAGAGGAACAGCCTTTTCTGTCTGTACTGATGGAGCATGGGTTCCTGATATATCAGGAAACGCATGTTATGGTAACTAATGGCGGCATTTTTGTTATTTCCATTTAAATCCTCAGAAAGCAAAGCTGATATTTAAAAAAAAGTTGACATTGTTGGCGAATTTTCCATTAGCCATGTTCATTCATGACTGAGTTTTAACTATCATAATGCATTTTCCCTTTATAGGGCTAAATTAATTTGGGCCAATGACGCCTATAGTTTCCTGACCTTGCAAGAATCAACGTTTGAAACTATGTCCTCATTATTCAACTTAGTTGTAAAAATATGTATTCGTTTTCAGAGACTTCCTAAAAACGTGTTTAAACAATATTCAATATAGTCTTTGACGTGCCACATTGTTCTTAGAAGAATCAAATTTAATTGGATTATATTTGCGATCTCTGTTTAATCATGGAATGTACCCTGCACGAAAAAAGGGAATTATAATATCAGATGAAGATATGAAAACACCTACAATAAATGAGCCGTATGCTCATGAATTTTCCCAAGAATGGTCATAAACCGACTGCAGAAACGTATCCATGTGATTGAAAGTAAATGGAGAAATTGAGGGCAAGTCCAGGCTGGTTGGTTATCGCGTGTGTGTGTTGGATTGGGCTGCTTGAATGGGAAGGCGTATATGTGTGTGGGATGGAGGATGAGTGTTTTTTTTTCACTGCAACAATATATCTATACAATGCCCACTTATTTTGCAGCTCCATGCGACCCACCTTTAACATCTGCACCGTTGGCATACACCCATTCCACCGGTCTGTTCCATTCAGGGATGTATACTCACGACTCTGTGCTGGAATTCACGTGTACCAATGGGTTGTTGACTGGTCCAGCTGGTCTGGCTTGTATCGACGGTGCATGGAGTCCAGATGCATTACCTTCATGTATAAGTATGTGATATGTTTATGATAAGTATGCATCTGCTTCAATCATTACAATGATGCACTTTGTTCGGGATCATGATTCACAAAATTTGCAACCCGGCTATTCAGTCGACACAAATCTTGGTACTATGTATATTCACTTAAGTATTTTTAAATATTCTTTGGACTATAATGAATTGTTTTGCGTTTGCAATGAATTTGCTTGTTATCGTTAAATAAATGAAAAAAAAATGAATTCTGAGTCACTTTCTACGTGGGGACAAATGCAGTGTATCGTTAAAAGCACCGCTAATTACCGATCTTAATTGTCTTTGATCATTCAGATAAAGAAATAGTGAATAAGTGAATATTCTCCATATAATGATATTTCCCATGCGTTAAAAAATTTCAGCATGGTGAGAAATGCAAAGATTATGTGTCATACTCGAAAGTATTATATTATGTATATATAATAGAATATATATATATATATATATTTTTCTTCGTGTTTCATTCACGAATTGCAGCATCTGGAACTAGCGAATATACAGCTTCTACACTGGAACCACAACCCGTATTCACCCAAGAATACTTCACGCTGCCCCCGGACGGCCATAGTAAGATTCTACTAATTTTATCAAGAATCAGCATGTTAGTTTTCTTTACATTGTATATTTTTGCCAACTCTGGTAATTAATGGTTTATTTTATTAGAATTGTTTGAGAAGTTCTTTAAAGAAGTTCTTAACTTTCCCCTCCTCTCGTGCGCCATCACTCAACTAGCAGCGATACAGAAAACAATGCTTACCGGAAGAACTATCAATGGCATTGTCGATTTTGGAGCCTTGGTTTTGTTTCACAAATCTTTTAATATATTTATAACTGATTGATCTTTAATGTACAGGTGATTCATATCTTAAATGTTAGGAAGTATAATTACAACACAAGAATAGTGTCTTTGACGTTGAAGCCTTGATATAGTCCTAAATTTCATTGAACTGGTGGTCACGAATCAGAACGAAAAGTCATCTGGCCCTCGGTCCATTTCTTTTTAATCCAGAACCGGGTATCCTTGTGTTCTGAATTAAAAAAAATACATATGGGCGATTGAACGGTCAGTCTCAATAGATTTTTACGTGTCTTTTCTAATACTTAGTGCTGTATCTTATGGACGCCATGACAACCCCCAAATCGGTCAGTCATATTACACATAAATGGAACATAAAGTGTCTGATTACTTTTAAAATCTTCTTTCAAATCAAAACACTTTCACTAATTTCAATACCTGCAAATCATTACCTACATATATAATTCTCAAATAAGACATTTCATTTGGGAGGCAACTTCGAGTCTCTTTTGTGGATGAACAAACTCCGGTTAGTAACATTACAGTCAGTCGCATTACACTTTATCCGCCACCACAAATTAGATGTTTTTAAACCTTTCCCATAATTTATATATTCTTTTTCTTTTAATATGATTTAGAATGATGGCTTTCAGATTATCGAACTGAAAAAACAATAGTTTTCAGTTAAATTGAAATTGAGTAAAAAAAACCCCCTATATATATATTTATAGAGATAGAGAGGGAGAGAGTATATAACTTTTTGCATGATTCATATTCTTCTGTAAGATGCGTAAGAAGAAATAAATAAGAGTGAACTCCCTTTTATATTTATGAACTTCCATATGAGTTTTAATTGAAAATTGTGATTGAGATTTGTTTTTCGGAAATGTCCGCTTTTGCTTCGAATCGCTATATGTATTTAGCTGAGTTGTGATTTTTCAGTGCCTTTCACAATAACAGTTCCATCCCACAGAGAGGTTAGAACTTACTCTCCATGTGAAAGAAAAGAAACATATAAAGTACTATGCTCGCTTTCATTGAGACATTATATATCGCGTTTTTTCTCCCGCTTTCAGATTGCACAACGTATCCTACAATCCTGGACGATGATATATATGTGATCCCGCAGCAGTCCCGGCTCGACAACCAATTCATCCACGGTGATAGTTTTCTTCTCTACTGCAACGATACCATCTCAACTCCTATGATCTGGTTTACATTCTGTTGGGATTCTAGATGGTACCCTGACCCATCTCAACGATTCTGCTACAGTACGCCCTCTATTGTTGAGCATTATGATACAAGAGCTGACGAACCATGCATTGTATTTTGTCATTTTAACTTTAATACGATATAGGTCTACAGTATCTCAATTGGCATATCGATACCATTGTTAAAATGATAACATACCAAACTGGTTCGTATTTTTCCTGACTCTACCGTGAAATTATTTTAATAACACAACTACAGGTGACACTTAACATACACACATACACGAACACAAAATGCTTTGAAGACCCCTCATTGTTATTTGACTTGAAATTAGTGATTACGAATCCTGGAAAGTGAAATATATTTGCACCGTGCCAACAGCTAGAAATTTAGCCTTAAACAGTGCACCACTATCATTGTCGGCTGAGTTCTGGGGAATGGTTTTGGTCTATAGAATACCCTTTCTTTTATTTCTTTTTTTAAATTCATTAACGCAATGTGTGGCACATTGCACTGGACGAACTGCAATATACATCCGAAAGTTTCCGTAGATGGTGTAGTTGATAATGATGCAAGACTAAGCTTAATCAAAGAGATAAAATTTCATGATTGTGAAAAGAACGTATTCTTAACTCATCACACCGATCGAACGCAAACTTTGAGTGAATAATCATTTGAAAAAATCGTTAATTTGATCGGCCAGAATATTGTTTACATTATTGACTTAAACCTTGAAAGTTTTAAAAATGCAAGAGTTATGTAATTGCAAGGGTTTGGTATGTTACAGAAATTAACCATTATCCTCCTCATTTTTAAACACAGGATACTGTGAGGTGCCTGAAGTTCCTCCGGGTGTGCTGCACTTCCTGACTTCAACAGGAAATTCATCTTCGACATTTTATGAACATTCTAGTGAGATCGGTTTTAACTGCTCTTTTGCCACAAGACCCATCCTTCAAGGTACAGAGACCATGGTATGTACAGATGGTTTATGGTCACCTACAGAGGTTCCAACTTGCACAGGTAACACTTTTTAAAATAATGTTTTACCATAAGGGGGGGGGGGCTAGATAATTCTATAATTTCTTTTCGCACTGTGGTTTCATGTAGTTTTGATAATCATTGATTTTCATATATGTATATGTATCTTTTATATGTGTTACTGAAATACTTTAAATATTTTCGCAGTTTCTCACTTTAACACGTTTTTAATGTTTTAATGTTTTACACGGACTTGTTGAAAAGCAGTCTGTTTGACTGAATGTAAGTTTTACCGTGATTAAATAAAGACAGTGCAAAACAATACAAACAGTCATGACTTAGTAGGCAGGTGAGCATATAAAGATTGGTTTCCACAGAAAATACCGAAATATGGCGAGATAAATCGGTCTTCTTGCTTAAAAATAGAAGAACATGGTATGCATCCCATTTCAATCATGAGGTATTAAACAATGGGTAGAAAACATAGTGTGGAGTGTTGTGGCCCAGTGGATTAGTCTTCTGACTTTGAAACAGGGAGTCGTGGGTTCGAATCCCAGCCATGGCGTAATTTCCTTCAGCAAGAAATTCATCCACATTGTGCCGCACTCAACCCAGGGGAGGTGAATGGGTCCCTGGCAGGAATATATTCCTTCAAATGACATCACGCTATAAAAGGCTGCGGGGCTATAAAGCCAGGGTAATAATAATATAATAAGGGTAATAACATCCAAGTCCTTTGGAAACGCATAGAGACGTTATGACATGATGTGATATGCGCTATACAAGAACTGCGTTATTATCCGTATTATTTAAAAATATATTACGCATTTGTGTTTGCCGCTAAAATTAATGCGCGGTTCTGAATCATGTTTCCCCCTCTCATTTCGTTTCTTAAAGGAGCATCTACAACTTCATATTCAACTACCTCATTAGCACCAGGGACAACCGATGAGTTTACGGGTGGAACTTGGATATTGACGACGGAGTCACACATTTCGATAACCTCCGATTCGCCTATTTCTTATTCTGAAGTTGGCTCTAGCGACTATACTACCACTAATGATATTATTACGGTTCACAAATCAACTGATTATAATTATATGGATAAGACTTCGCTGGCAGTTTTGGAGACGAGTGATACGTTTTCAACTGATCCCACAAACGAATGGACAACCAATTTCCGTGCTACCAATGATATCCTTACAACTCTTACTAGTTTTAAGCCACCGCTGAGAACATCCGAGACAACAGGGCATCCAGTAACCAGTGATCGGGCCAGTGATCCCACCACAAACGTGTTGCCAGAAATCAAAAGTTCTGCAACACCTGTTTCAAACTTCCAAACTCCTACCGAAAATACAGGCGTAGGAGAAACAGATCAAACGACAGTCTTTTCGAAAACTATTGGTGTCAGCGAACAGTCTCCTGGAAATCCTCAAACCATACAAGGACTCACAACGGAAATAGCAATGAACACACTAAAATCAGACAGAATCCATTCCAGTTCAGCAACAATAAGCCCTACTACCATTGCACAGGAGGAAACCCTTTCGACAAGTACTTTAGACGTTTCCATGAAAGGAACACTTACATCGTTCTCTACCCTTTTTGAAGGCACCACTGACACAACAGAGGGCGCTCCTTCAAGTGACGTGACTGTCACTCCAGGCCTCAGAACTACCTCGCAGTATATCGCAGTCATGTCAACAAGCAATGACATCTCCAGCGATACCTCAGATATCGTACCTACCTCTTTTAATCTTGGTGAGACTACAACAACCACAAACCCTCTGTCAAGTTACCAGTCGACCACCCCAATGGTTCCTGTTACCCCTATTCTTGAAACAACTGTAACGGAAGAAGAATCTACTACAATTTCACCAGACAGGACTGGGCCGTTAACTAAAACAAACATTGTTACAGTTGATCAACAAGGGACTACGGAAGAAAGAGGTATATAAATCTAGTAGAGGTTCATATGGCCTTACATAATTATGACCTTTAACCCATCATTTATTGGCATTGAACCAAAGTGAAGTATTCCAAGTCATAGAGAAATGTTACTTTCAAATTATGTTGCTTGTAAAATAGGGAAATTGCTAAGTTTGCAAATACACCACCACAATTTTTAATGAATTGAGATGACCTGACATGTATTATTTTTTAATGACAGGAAGCGATGGTGACATCAGGATAACACGATATGAATTATTGTTTATACGTATTTACTTATCATATTAATCGTTTTCAATACGAAGATCTCCCGTAGTACACCCTTTAAATGCAAATTAGCTAAACTCGTCTCAATTCACACTCCTCACGAAGTTATAATAGGCATCAGTCCCGTTGGAGTGCCTCTTTACTCTACAGTGAGTATAAAAAATACACTTAGAAAAAATTCCTGTAAAATTATACCTTTTGTAATATCCTAAAGGTTTGTTTTTACATTTTAACATTGGTACAGATCCTTCTAAGCAAATGGCGATATAACTGTCGACAAATATTTGTTGAGCGAGCACCACTTACTTTTGAAAAGTTAGTGAAAATGATTTGCGCAAGACTTTTAAATAGTTATGCGAATAAAAGTAGACCTTAATAAAAAATAACACGTGGAATTTCGCTAGTAAAATTGATTTGAAGATATCTTTTTCCCTTTTTAACTTGTTTCCTGGCCCAAAACACTTCGAAGAGTGCATTGTACCCGACCCCACTCCCCCACACCGAGGCCATCATGACGATATTTGTTTTACACTGAGCTGTGATGTACTTGAAATGGCTTGGACTTGATTTTCATTTTGTTAACCATTTCCAAGCCTTGGAAAAAGTGTTAAGAAATAAGTATTGAATGAAAAATGAAATGTAAACCCACTTTAAATGATAAAAAACTTAGTGAAAAAATGCTGGAGATGTCTGATATTAAATTTTGTTCAGATTCAGTTATATATGTCCTCAGATCCAGCTGACACATTAAAAGGGTAAAGGTTGTGCTTACGAAGTGTTGAAATTTCAATCTGGGTGGCAAAATTGATGCAAAATGCTTGAATGTATCCGTTTTATTTCCATTGACTAAAATGTTTGAAGGGCAAGTTTGATTTCGCCTTTACCCCTTGACACAGCGTGAAAACGAGCATTTCTGGGCAAACAGATTTTTGCGAGTAAACAAATGGACAGTGCTCACTCAAGTGTAACATTCTGTCAAAACTTTTACTTTCATTGGATAGATGAGACCCAAAACCAAGATTATATGTGAAAACATTACACACATGTTGTATTTTTGTTCAAGGGCTTTTTCAAAATATAAACTTTTTTTATACGCACTGTAGAGGGTAAGTGTATATTTGTATATAATGAGGGTTCCTATGCGTACTTCTACTTTATCTTTCGTCTTTCATCGTATATTCATTATTTTTCAGGTCTTGTTAATTGCCCTTCCGTTGCCATCAACTTTTAAGACAACATATAACATTTCTGTCTTTTTAAATCATTATTTATGAAGGGACCCAGACAGCTTGGTGGGTAATATTTGCTAGTAGCATAGGAGGGGCATCGCTACTATGGTTGTTGGCTTCTTGTGGCACCCTCATATTCGTTATCATGTCTAAACAGAGACGAAGGAGCGATCACAATAGGTTCGATGCATCAGATTCTAGTGAAAGTGTAAGCTAAGTTGCATATCTTTTTTCAGTTCTAGATCTATCCACGAATCTAATCAAACCAAATGTTATGCTGACGCTAACGCTTTTATACTTTTAAATAGGACATAAGAGTTAGCGACGTTTCTGCAATAAATCAGAAGATTTCTAGTAAAAAAAAAGTTTGAAACTGCACGAGACTGTAATAAAGGTATTGATTGTGCGATAAAGCCCAGTAAGCATGTTTATGTTTATTGGTATCCATTTTAAATGAACCGGTTAACAATTTGAACAAATTATATATGATTCCCTTTAAATGCTGTCTTTCTACAAAACTCCGCTACTTTTAATATAAACATTTCAATCGGATAATGGGGGTGAACAAACATTTTTACGATATTGGCTTGTCTGAATCTAATTCATGTACATTTTGTTCTTCCTCTGTTGAAAGTATTTCACATCTGTTTTGGGACTGCCCTGTAACTCAACAATTTATTCAAAACTTCCAAACCTCTTATTTGAACAATAACGTGTATTTGATAAAGAATTTATTTTTGTTTGGTTGCCCTGACGCTCAATACTCTACTGTAAACCGTTATATTCTTTAGGCTAAATATTTCATTTTTTCGACACGTTGTAAGGGTAATCGTTTGTGTTTTAGCTCTTTTAAGAGCGTATTGAAACGCTATTGTGAAATTGAAAAGGTTCTCAGTCAAAAACACTATAATTTTGTCATATCATTAGATAATAGTACGCATGTACAGTTGTTGTAAACATGTTCGCTTCATGATTCTTTTGTAAATTGAATTGCTTTCGTGTTTGATTTCTGAATAAAATCTTTCTATGAAAGAAAAAAAAAATGTTTATGATTTTAGAATAAATGAAAACTTGAAATCTAATTAAGAAACTTTAAATTAGATACCCTTATTGAATTAACCAAATAACATTCATTATACGAAATGGTTCACGACATTGACGTCAAGTGTGTCCTGTTTGTCCTAATTGGCAATTCTTTCGTGTTTTTCAAGTTTGATGTTTCTTATAGTCCTGCCTGCAAAACTACATATATATTACCAAACATTTGCAATGCTAGCTGTATCGATATGCACAAAATGTGTATTTTTTCTCATTTTTTGTCCAATACATAACTACAGGTCGAGTCCAGCGTTGTATACAACCCAGGCGCAATCATGTACTCAGACCCGGAAGATCCAGGCATACTTCACTATTAGTTGGGAGAAAAAAAAAACAGTGAAAGACTTTAAAATTACTTTATGGATAATCCAGAGGGACAAATATTATGAATCAATTTTTAAATGTCCCAATTCAGAGGGATAATTTTTCGGAGAGACAATGGACATGGCATCCCTGGCACACGAAGACGCATTTTCCTACATGCAGTCGATCGCGTTCTTCGCAATGATAGCTAGATTTCCTGACCGAATTCCTACGTATGCCCTTAACTATTGTTTGTTTTGCATGATTACAGATACAATATAATTTTTTATTAATAATCTAATGCTCAAAGTGACGCCCAGACAATTACCTGAAATGCATATCGAATGGGTTTGTTTTTTTAAGAGCCAAGCTTTGAAACACATGGATCTCTCAATGGCTTACAAAAGCTAGTTTTAATATTTATCCTTAAGTTAGGTTGATTAAAGAAGTCCAAATTCGGCCAGTAAATCAATCGAAGGCAAAACTGTATACCTAATACCATGGTCACATTTGATCTACGGCGGCCGTACGGCGAGTCGAAAACAGCCGTTTTATTCATTTTTATTAAACCCACCTATATTTAGCTGGTACAAAAATGTTAAAACGGCTGTTTTTTACTCGCCGTACGGCCGCCGTAGAACAAATGTGACCATGGTATTAGGTATACAGTTTTGCCTTCTATTGAAATATTTCATTTCGTTTATTTCCATTGCCAATTATTTCAAAAGACTTTCTGTCGAACATCATGACGAAAAAAAATCATTAGCATGCTTAAAGTTTGGCTAGTCATATTTATCATTACTCATTTTTTTACCAAAGTTGCTCAAAAATGCATATCTACTCTAAGTGAATCAAATAAATATTTAGGCAAGGATCCACCTCTGAAGGCGAAGTACTTGTAAATTTTTGAAATCTCCCACCTGTATTACGCATGCCAATCATTAGAAAGCATCAATCTTTGTTTGTGAAGACATTGATGAATGGTTACGAATGTGCTATTGAATCAACGACCGTTGGCCCACCATTCAAACACAGAATCATGCTTAAACACATTTCGCTTTTTAATTTTTGTTTGCGTAAGCTATCCTTTTGAGAACTAAGATAAATAAGTTTCATTATTAAACAAAATTCCCGTCCCCAAGAGCAAGGAAAGTGTCAACTTGCAAATGGATATATATACACATGATATTGTAAATATACATACAATGTGCAATCAAAGAGATAAAAATAAACTTATTTCATTATGAGATTGCGCTTTGTTTTATTATTTCATTGAGTCGTTGTCGTGTTTCTCCTAAACTAACGAATGATTCCTATTCAATGTAATGCTTGATTTTCTTTCTTATGTGCTAAATGAAACTCTACTTCATATTAAAAATTAACGCACGCGCGCACACACACACACACACATCTTGCGATAATGCATTACATGCGATTGCATCTTATTCAGCCCCTGACGTCATTTTCTCGATGTATGGCGTGGGAGGAGTGTCTAACCAATACTTATATACTACCAACAGGTTTGAGTACCAAATAATAATTTAAAGGCCTGTGTGGCCAAATTATATCGAATGTACAGCTCTCACTTCCAAGCATAACAGAGGTATCGACATTCATGTATAAAGGGACGTCAGTGGAGTTTGTTCGAGCTTCTTTCTATATTCAGGTTAAATAGTGAAACAAAAATGATAGTGCAAATTTGGTTCATTATAATTTCCACCATTTGTCATCTTCTGCAAGTCGGTGCTGGTAAGTGTTATTTTTTTTCTTTCAAATCAATGGTGACGAATATACAGTATCAGTCCATTAAACTATTATCATCCCTTCTCTGCTTTATTCCCCCTTTCCCTTTCTATTTCTCCCCCAACCTCACCCCCTTTTCCACTTTTTCCTTCTTCCACTGCCCTTATCCTATCTTTTATCCGGATCATTCTTTGCAAAGTAATATCTGTATGAATCCAATTATAGACAAGTCTTCCTTTCATTATTCACCGATTAAGTTTATTTAATTTTTTTAACTATCTTGAACACAGATTGTGCTCCACCAATCCTAAAAGTTCAAGGTTTGTACGTAGAACCAGATCAAACATATTACGTTGAGTTTTTCGTACTGTACATTCATTGCGAACCATCCTACATAAAAGATGGTGATGACGTTACCCTGTGTTTACGAGGTGATTGGATTCCTGACCCGTCTCTTACTGAATGTCATGGTAAGTGGGGATTTTTGATACCCTTTTTAACGAACAAATATGAATAAACCAATATCAGTAACTGCCTACCCCCATACGGTCATGTCCTTTTGAACCACTGATAAACATAAATGTCTTTGTTAGAAACATCAGCTTGTTACCTCGTGATATGTTGTAAAATATGAAGCCCTGAAAATGCTTCGGGTAGGTGACAGTGTACAAATCAACAGAAACACCATCCCTGTTTCATTCCACAATTATGCTACTCGTGCTGCAGTTCATATTCTTTGCTGCAAAATAAAAATAAATCGTCGTCTCTTATCAAATTTGATTTGTGCGTGTGTTGTCTGTGTTGAGTTCGGGATATTTGTATAAAGACCTTTGCAATGTTAATTAAAGTCTAAGTGCCTTCGTTATCATACTGGCATAACGTTGTCGTTCAATTATATTTTTTTATGAAAAGGTAGAATAAAAACTAAAGGGGGCCAGACATACGGCATAATTACACCTTGGAGAGTCAACAGCTGTTTGCCCATAAAATCCATATTCTTTTCACACAATATCATACAGGAAAACCAACAACATCGCAATCGAAAACATCATCTATGTCCTCAGCTGAATCACCAGGCATTGATCAGACAATACTAACAACCGAAATCGTCACAACACAGCCGCCAACGCCAGAAATGACAACCTCGTACTCATCTGAGTACCACTCTCCGACGGCTATGACAACCATCGTTATCGATCAAGACCAAACGTCAGGCGGTGTAACTTCTCGTCAAGTTTCATCTTCGTCAAATTATTTTACTTTCTTTAGCGACCTGATCACTTCTACTTCTGCGGAGACATATACTACATTCCCAGCTACATCCGATAAAACGAAACCAGTATCTTTATTAACAGATGATATTCCGACAATATTGTTTGGATCTCAAACAGATTCAGTTTCAACAGTGCGATCTAGTACGGACAGTATTTCGACGATGTTGTTTGAAACTGAGGCAGATATAACGACAGGCGGTACAAACGAACTGTCAACGATTACAAATCTTGAAACTCGAACAGGTTCAATTTCATCTGAACGATCTAGTACATACGATGTTTCAACAATATACTCCGAAACTCTACCAGATTTAGTAACAACACTCCACTCAAGTGTTTACGATATTTCAACGATACTTTTCATGCTTTTCGGAACTCAAACAGATTCCACAGCAGCAGAACGATCTACTAGTACAGACGATATTACAACTCGAACATATTCATTTCCAACTGAACAATCTAGTACATCAGACATTTCAAGCAAAAGACCGCTTAGTACACATCCGGCGGGAACATTAGACACAAATAGTTACTCTCAACCCTTGCAATCATCTACCGAAGCAGATAACAAATTTTCAACCATCGGTCCCTCTGATATTTCCTTGGGAACAGTAGCAGAAGATATGACAACCTCCCAAATCACAAGCGAAACATTGACATCGGAACGCCGCAAATACCTTTCTACTGCCATTCCCCTGTTTACCGACCAGAAAATACCTACCGTGAACACGGTCCCTCCGACGCTTACTCCAAACAACCATATGCAACGTCGACGGGAGGAGGTGTTCCAGAAGACGATGCCACGACTACTGATGTCGATCAACAGCAAACAGGCTCATTGCGGACTTCAAAAAACCCAACTGAAGAGCACACGGCGACACTGCTAGTGACTTCGCATGGAGGAGGTAAAACAGAAATGGAATTGTAAATCTATTTATGAAAGTTTTATTTTCATATTTCATTTTAAACAAATTATAAATCAAATGAATACAATCATTACAAGTTAACATCATAAAAAATATACCAAGCTCATTACGTCAACTTGAAAAAGACTTATTATAAGAACGTTTCATACAAAATAATGTGTAAAGGATTTGTGATTTATAATTTGTGAAAATGGAGGATCCCACTGAAAGCAAAGCTTGTATATTATGGGCTCCTCATAGTTTCAGAAAAAATAATGGTTATGTCATTGTTAATCTTTCAGAAGCATATTCTAATTGGTGGGGGATCTTCCTTGGTAGCGTGGGATCGGGAATAATTTTCTGGTTGTTGGTAGCCAGTGTTGGATTCATCTTCACGAAGGTGCTTAAAGAAAGTCGCAAGTGGGATCAGCCGCGGTTCAAGAATGATGCTACATTAGAAAATGTAAGTTAACGCTTAACAACCTGTCAATAATGATAAGAAAAACTTTTATTGACCTTATCAAATTTCTCGATTTACACCCCCGTCCCATTCTCCCTCTTCGTCACTTAAGTTTTCAAATATGATTCTTTTAGGGAAGGGGTTCACGTAAGAATTTCTGGGGTTTCCGTTCATAAATTTACGATCGGCATTGTTCAGGTATGACAGTTTGTTCATGGATTTTATATGACTTTCTAATACAAAATGTTAAATTTGATTTAGTTAAATCTAATTCTTGATTTTAAATTGTTTTAATTATATATTAAAACAATACACACTTTCATCTACCCTCTAACTCATACATAACACACACACACACACACACCCTCCCCCTCAAACCCTATTCTCGGATAATCGATCAATTAAGGGGCACATTCGAATTTCGAGGATAGCTTTCACGCTTCCCTCATTTGCATACCGACTGAGATGTGCCTATAACTGTTTTTGTGAAATGAAGCGAAACATTAAAATGTCATAACTTTCCTATTTTACATCCGATTTTGCTGAAATTTTCAGTGTTATGCTAGGTGGATTTTTCTCTTTTTATTCAAATCAAGTTTTGCTTGGGGTGGATTTGTCCTTTAATAAGCAACGTGATTTGAGCTCTGTCAAGTGTTAAGTCATTGTTTTTCTTTGACCAACAGGCGAACCCCGAGACTAGCATTATCTACAATCCAACGTACAATCCAACGGCTATCACTCATGTGGACAATACGTATCCAGTCACACTCCATTATTAGTGTTTATAATTTGCACGAATTATAGCATACAAAAAGCATTGTAAAGACTTTCTAAGAACAGTATGAACAAATATATATATATCTGGCTTCCTTCAACATGTTCACAAAAAATTGCATAAATTTGAGAATTGGGTGCAGATTCATTGAATATCATTTACTTATAGTTTAATCAAATTTCATTGATGGAAAATTTCAGCAGGTTTTATTTTGATTTCAATCAATTATTCATTGAATACAAAATGCCACTGAAATGAATTTCTGTTTTTAAATAACAACAAAGAAGAGGAATAGAAGTGCAAATATGTTCATCGACATCTTTTTTTTTTATTTGTAAGATATTCATAGAAGTAATATATTTTATGTTAGCAATACCCCTTTCATATTGCGCTTTTCACCGGCGAACTTCACCGGTGAATATCGCCAGCGAAGGGGATAGTGTCCAGTATGAAAGGTACACAGAAGACCTTCACCGGTGAAGTTCGCCGGTGAACATGGTGAAAAGGCCAGTATGAAAGCAAACCGAAGTACTTCTCCTCTTTAATGACGTCAGAGGCCAATTTTTCTATCCCGAAGTCCCATGTACCGAGATTCCGCGCGCGATAGTTGCAAGCTCAGCTGAATGCTTTGGCCAAGTAAATACCCTCGAACATAATTTTTTTTTAATAACAATATTTATTAAAAAACAATACATGTGTAAAAAAATACGCTAAAATATAAAAACAAGGTGATATTGTTTGTTTTTCTCGTAATAATACCAAAACATGTTGCAATTATTTTTTTATTCCTTTTGTAATAGGTAAGAAGTAATGTTTACAATTATCTTTCGTTTGTTCTGCAATCGCCTGTTGACTTTCGCCGGGGAAAAATGTCAGTGCTAAAGGGTGCCGTTTTTTCTTCGCCGGTGAAGTGAAGAATGCGAGGCGGAGAAGTTCGGGGGTATTAGAATACATATTTCGCGAGCTTTCATCTATAATGCGAGGATTGGTTAATTATCATTTACTCCATCGAGAATTTTTTTTGTTACTTTATTGAAGTAATACGCATATGGATTAAGTAATGGATTTGTATTTATCAATATACACATTATAGATCATTGTCGAATGTAATATATCCATCAATCTATTATAGATTGTGATTTTAAAACGCCTTCAAAATACCCAGTAATTACCAATGCACTTCCTGATTAAAATGAAAGCCAATATGATTATTCAATATCAAATATCCAATGTAAGTAAATCGTATAATAATGTTTTATTTTCTAATAACTGTGATTTATTTATATTCTGATAAAGATGATTGCACTTAATTCTTTAAAAGCGACGCCAAAGATGCTTGTATAGTCCTTAATGAGTTTCATGCTTATTAAAAGCAAGCAGAACAGTTAACAAAACAAACATTTGTGCAGGGATGGACAAATTCTATTAAACTGCACGAGTTTTACGAAATATATGTGGTTAGATATAGGTATAGTACTCTTTTATACATAAAAAAAACTTATCTAATGGCCAAATTGTAAGTTGTACCAGTAGTGAGTTAAGTTTATTGTAAGACCTTGAGCACCCCTAATAGGGTGGATATGTTTGCGCATTATAAATGTCTTATTATTATTATTACAATTAAACATTAAACAAATTCAAACAATTGTATTTAGAAACGATATTAGATCACTAAAACATGTTTTCTTTTATTGAATATCATTTAAATCCAATTATGGCATTTGCCATTTCCATTCAATACACTCTTATCATATCTCCTTCAGCTCAATCAGATTCTGTTTCAAATGAAGTGTCAAATCGAACTACTCTCCGGTCTGAAGTGTTTTTATTTAACTAATACTGCGACAAATGAAGAAATATTTAGCAAACCTCAAACAAGTACCGGCTTTATTAAAAGTCAATTCTTAGCACCTGCCACTCCAGCCACACCTTTTTAGCAATCCTAGAAATAGATATAGTGTGTGTATGATAGGAATAACAGTCGCCACAAATGGTGTAACGAGTGTAAGGAAAGAAATCGGGTTGAATTTAAATCGGTTTGTATATAAATCGGTCGATTGCTCGCTGTGATGTCGGAATTATTCTTGGATTATGGAAATTAAGCAAGTAACGACCGTTATCCTGATACTTCTCTGTGATCTCATCATGGATTCATGCTCAGGTAGGGGGCTCTTTTTCATTATTCTTACAGTAGTTTTACGGGTTAAACTCAGATTCATATGACGGTTTCCAGGGACGGTTAATGTGATTAGAATCTACCGCAGCATGTTAAGATGATACAAGTAAGAATAATAAAAAAAAATGAAAAAAAGAACAGTGAGCTTGAGGCTACTATCAGTCATTGAGTTTTCATTAGGTTCGAATAAAAAGGGGATGGTTTCCTAAATTGTGTGCATTCACGTCTTCACTGACAACAAAAATGCGTCATTTTCCATTAACCGGTGTTTAAAAATTATGATAAAAATGTTCACCTATTCAGCTTAATTCTTTGACCAACGTTATAGCTTTAAAGATTGCCCCATAACCACAATGACGTAGGTGAAATAACCATGCTCGCTGTCACATAAGGGCGACCCGATATTCATTTTTTTTCTTACATACTGATTCGTTCAGGTCCATTGAAACTGAACCTTAAAATGAAAACGAAAAAAAGGTAAAAGGTTAAGATTGTGGAAAACACATTTTCAGTTTATGCATACTAATAAACATGAAATAGGAAACTACAAAAGAACAAAGCAAAACATATCTCGAGGCAGTCTTTATGTACAATAAAATGTGAAAACTAAACATTTGCACTAATTTGATACTAATTACTCCAGAGACATGACTCCTGATACATGTATATGATTGTTTCCAATTATGGATCACTTGTAAATATTTTGATTGATTTGAGATTGATTTTATACCAATAAATATATAAATAAAAAAAATTCTTTGACAACCTGATATGATAAACGTTAGTATTTTGTCCAAAGTAAAGTCAAGTTGTTTGATAATGGTAAAGGTTAGTTTTTTTAAGGAGGCAATTAGGAGACAACCTGTCTCATAGAATAATCCGATTTGATATTTGACCCGTTCACAATGCAAGTTGTTTCTCATATTAGTATGCAGTCCGCCGGTCCTATCTGAACCCGGTCTGCTACTGAATCCTTATCAGGATGAGTATGCTGAGATGGATATCATTATTCTATATTGTGATCCTAGTCTATACCTCCTTCATGATGGGCCTTCGTTCAGCTTCTGTATCTCAGGCGTGTGGGTGGAAGATCCAAGAGATGCAGTATGTCATGGTAAGCTACACGCATTGTATTTCGTTTATTCTGTAGTCCTTCAAATAGTATATTCATCTTGTGAGTTTTAAATATTAACAGCAGTTTGTTTCAAACGTGCAATCATCAGGTGGAAGCGCCGTGGTGTAGCGGTTCTGACTCTCACCGTGTAATCAGATGGTCTTGTTTTCGAATCCCACCATGGCCAAGCGACCTTTGGCAAGGCGTCAATCCATACTTTGCCACTCTCACCCAGGTGCTAATTAGGTACCGGTAGGAAACAACCGTCATTGACGTTGGTTTAAAAAGTTTGCGCTTTATAATAACAGGCTGCTTGGAATGCTATGAATCCAGTGACCGGGTAACAATAATTGTGAAGCGTTTTGGACAGTCATAAATTGATAAAGCGCTATATGAATGCCAATTATCCTTATTATCATTATTAATCATTTAAAACTCAAAAAGAATACCCAATGAACGATCATTCTTTAGGTTTTAGGGAAGATGCAATTCTCTGTCTCTGGATAATCTTTATTTCATCCCTTAATGTAGATCATGTTGAGATATTAATCAATAAATACATAATATATTTAATTTGCAATTGATTTTTAGAATCGTGTGATCCACCTGTGACCGAACGGAATGTCGCACACTCTAATCAAGAAACGGGGGAATATGACCTTGAGCAGTACCTTCATGGTTCAATGACGGTATACACCTGTAAGAATGAACTGGCTGTACTTGATGGGCCCAGGAGGGCTTCCTGTCGCGATGGAATATGGGATCCTCCTGACTTACCTGTGTGTCGAGGTAAGAAAGAAAAAAAATGAAGGGCCTTTTTTTTCATTTTGATTCACGTCTGTTTCTTGCTTTTTTGGAAGAATTTATTTATTCATCAATTTCATTTATTCATTTATTTATTTATTTATTTTATTCATTCATATTTTTTGAAGGGAGACGGGTGGTATTATAGCAGTCATTTTGTTCACATCAAATTAAAGCAACGATGGCATGGAATATATATTTTTAATCTTACAAACTGACATGGCACCCAATTCATTAGAGCATACTTGTAAGTATTGACATACCATATTGACTTTGTGTCTGTGGTTTATATTTTGTTCTCCGTTTTATTTGCATTATAATGGGTGTTAAATATAATCCAAAGTGTCTAGGTTCATAGGTTTAGATATGCCTACTTTTTCATATGTAGTTCGAATCGTCAAAGACTGCTGTCATATTTAACATTATGTTACTTCTTTCAGAACCTTTACCAACAACCGCGCCGTTCATAGAAGATACGACTACAATCTTCATACCAATAAGTATGACAAATACTTTGTTTTTCAATATATAAACAATAATGTATTACAAGCATATCAATATGCGTGGAAACAGCCATCTGACTAATAAAAGAATTGTTGAAATAATTTTTAATACATTTTTGTCAGAGTTCGCTGAAGCTGGAATGGGCCAAATTACATTATAGCGCTTGACCTACTTGTTTGAACATCAATCCCTACTAAATCACTATGAGCTGATCAATCCCTATCACTTAATTCACTTGGAAAAAGTGCCGCAGTTTCCTATTCCATCCCTTGCAAAATAAATTCCTGCTATGTTTTTCATTAATACCAAATTGTTTAAAGACCATAAGGTGCTCCTTGTAGTAACACTAATTTAGACAAAATTCGAAACCATAGATTTTACATTTACATGTATGTTCAATTTTCTCTGATATTTCACAAGGATGAGCAAAAACACAAGAAAATCAATAACAATGTATATTTATAGAAATTAGCATTAAATAACGAACAAAGCGTGATCAAACCATGGTTATATTAAATAAATATAAACTATACTTAGTATGCATTTTCATTAAAAAAAAGGACAAAAGCCAGGTTCAGATGTGGTAATCGTTATATTTTTTCCTAACAATCCACATTTCACCCATCTCTTTTCTCTGCAGCTTGCCAGCAGCCTCAATTCAATCAGGATGTGGTGTATATTGACCCTGTGCAGGATGAGGGCTATCGAGATTTTGATGTTGTGTACTTTCACTGCAATAAGTCCTTGTCATATGTGGCATATGTTGCCATTTGCTACAATACTTCATGGGTGCCCATCATTCCAGACAAAATTTGCCACGGTAATGTAATTTATTGATAACACAAATCATATACACAATTAATAGTTATTTGATCTATCGTTTCAATCTTTGTGATAAAAAAAATTATTTCATTACTCCCGATGGATTTCTTTTTTGCACTTTCTGGTCAGCTTTAGTAAATTATTTTGTAAACACAAAACAATATCTGAAACAAACTATAATAAGTTCTGAAACAATCATTTTGATGGCATGGTAAGTATTACGTAGAAGTCTCATAATCCCACACGAGATTGTGACTTTGCGCAATTAATAATTAAATAAACATTCTCACAAGAATATACAACAATAACAGCTTTCTTGTCCTTTATTTAAAGTAAAATTATAATTTATGTTTAGTACTAGAATAAGAAGTTGCAGTAGATGTCATTATCGACCGACTTATTTTACCGCCACCTCTCTTCTAGATCCATGCCGAATTCCTGTACCCGAAGGACTCAACTATACCTTGAAAGCTGGTATAACAGATGGTGTTATCTACACCCATGGCAGTGAAATATCATATACATGTGAATCTGCAGAAGAATTCAGCGTTTTGTCGACCTGTGATGATGGCAGCTGGGCTCCCAATATGATGTGTTCTGGTGAGGTTGGGATTTTTTTTTGCTCTGAGATCCTGGAATTATTTATTCCTGTTTCCTTACAGAAAATCGGCGACAGGACTATAATGAAACATTCACTAACTTGAATACGTTTATTTTTATCCGCATTACATCACTATTGTGATATCTATTATTCGCAAAACAAATGCAGTACATTAGAAATAATTTAACGCCTATCAGAATTTCTGAAATTTTTTAATTGTTAACCTCTTTATCAATTTTTGCTTTAATGGAAGCATATATTATATTGTTTACCACTACTCGAATCCTTGTCGAAAACCCCGTCATCTGTCTTAATGTGTTTTATTTTTATTTTAATGGTGAGAAAATTAGAAGACTGCTTATGTCCTCTTTTTCTTCAAAATTGCAGAAACTACATCGTCACGGATTCCCACTATCTCAAGCTATTTTCCGACGCAACACACTTTGCAAACTACAAACAGTCTGCACACAGGATCAACTGAGACTGGTTAGACTGGTTATACATCAGAAGAAACACACACTTCAACATCTACCTCGTCATCAAATGTACCATTCAGTCCAACTACCACATCCAATCCTGGAACATTGACAAGTGACACTTTAACAAACTATCCATCGATTGACTATACTTCGGAAACTAACAGCATTCGGCATCTAACATCAACAGAGACTGACATTACATCAGAAGATGCATACTCACATACTTCTACTCCGTTATCAAATTTGCCTACGAGTGAATCCACCAATACTAAACAATTGACTTCTGATACTACCTCGCCATACACTCAAACACTGTTACATGTTCCTCAGACAACTATGCACTCAATTACGACTGAGGATCCCTCCAGTGCAGACTCATCCGAATGGGAAGCATCAAATTATCCTTCTACTGTGATCGAAGTTACTGCGGAAACTACTGTGGACAGTATTCGTACTAAAACCGACGATCAAGCGCGAACATACTCATTTGAAACAGAAAGATCATCTACTAGAACTCGTCTACCAGACATTATCACGACCAGGAACACATCCCCAAGGGAAACTAAATCAGAAGACACAGTAACGCGGCACAGAACTATGACTGAACTTCACACAACACTTGGAGATTTTACAAGAACATCATTACTTGGAAGAGAAGCTACGTCTGATGCAACCCATGCAGAAACAATTCAAACGAGATATCCTGTACATGAAACACATACCACGTTCAAAATGGAGCCTACGGTAACATCTGGCCCCTATACAACAGCTACATATGACACTATTGTGGGAACATCAACAGGAATAGTTGATACTGTTTACACCGGCAAATCCACAGAAAGTTTTCCTACACCTTATACGCTAACATATTCTCCCCCTTTTTCAACAACGCCTGACTTAGAAAGCAGTACGCTTACCATTACGTCTGCGACGATTCCTTATATTCCAAGCGAAAGGACGGCTACAGACGCTAGTCGGGTGGAAACTTCAACAGGTACAGTACAAACTGGCTCAACCGGCAAGTCCATAGAAACTTTTCAGACCACATATCCGCCTAGTTATTCCCCCTTTCTTTCAACAACATCCGTCTTGGAAAAGAGCACGAGTCGCATAACATTTGCGCAGGGAACTACACATTCGTCCGCTGCAACTCCACATGGCCTGTCCTCTTCTTATTCTACCCAACGCATTACAAACTTTGTCTCTTCAAGTGAGACGCCTAAAACTAGGCAAATATCTTCCAATATACCTACAATTTTTAATGAGGGACTGACAACAAAAGAAGCTACAACAGAGTATCAGAAATCTAAAGTTTCAGAGACTGAATCGTTTGGGTCGGAAATTACAAGTTCCAAAACGTCCACATACGATAGCTACATGTATAATGGAACAACGCCTGCCGTTGGTTCGAGCAAGATCGATACGTCTTCAACAGAACCTACAGGTTTATCCTCAAAAAGCACTCCCTTGTTATCAACCCTAGCAGAGGCAAATACACATGCTCTGGTTTCAACTTCTGCACGAGAAAAAACGCTAGCATCGCAATATCCTCCCACCAATCGGATAACAAGAATGGATTCCACCATCGTGAAGTCTACGAAAGAAGCTACAGTGAAGCCATCCTCTGACAAACCTACATCCGATGTGACACCGACCTCCCCGGAAGCTACGCGGGAGCATCAGCATCCAAAAGTTTCAGAGACAGAACCGGTTTGGGAGGACACTACAAGTTCAAAGATGTCTACTAGTCTCAGTGAAATAAACACTCTGTTCGGATCAGAAGAACATACACTTTCATTCACAGATATCATGGATATGGCGACTTTGTTATCAACAGCAACTGAAGGAAACACCGCAACTTTGTTTTCTGCGTTAGCAAAACAAACCACGCTTCCAAACGATCGTGATACAACCGTGAATCGTGTCACACAGTTTACTGATAATACTGTTACAAGAACTATGTTATCACATATAACACCAGACGGGCTATCTACAACAGCTGAACTTTTAGAAGAACCTCCTGGAATATCGATATCTTCTGATCTCACCAGCCCCGAAACTTTGACGGGAAGTGATAAATCAGAGATATATTCCACTTCCTTGACGGAGCGGATGGCATCCGCAATGGAAACAACGTCGGAAGATATCCATTCGCCTACAACCCGATTTGATCTCTTGACATCAGCAAAGACAACGTTGGCAGAGACGTCCAGCGCTTTGGCATTTACATCCTCGATATCTAAAAGTACGTTCACATCTAAATCTAAAGAGGATATTACTCTAATAGAAACGGGACAAACTGCTTTAGTTGGTGATCGAAGCACGAACTCTTCTAATCTTGTATCCTCTACGTCGATTATCAAAACAACTGCTGAACCAACGGAGGCGACGACCGTTGAGACAGTGATGACATTGGCATATGAAACAGAAACACAAACGATACGAGATGACATTTCACCCGATGCCACTAGCAGTGAGAGTTTTACCCACCACTCCATCCCTACTTTCCAGTACAATAGAGGTAAAGATTTATTTTCATTGTTCAGTAAGTTTATTAAAGAAAGGATGAAACAAATCTGCGCCCACAAATACCCTTGTTTTACCATGGCATTTTAGGTTTTATTCGTATTTTTTTGTATAGTTCTTTTTGTTTGTATTCATAGTGATCTTGTGATTCCGACGTCAGGATGTGTTATCTATTTTATTTGCGATAACATAATCGACTATATAAGAAGTCTGCAAAATATAGTGTCTCATGATAAAACTAAACCAAGTCCAAAAAGCAAATCCAAAAAGCAACATATAATTTGATATACTTCCTCTATGTCGAGATACAAAATTACTTGTTATGAAAATGAAGCTATGCACACCAGATAAACATCAACGCATTGTTTTAACGCGATCTTAATATATTGATGCGTGGACAAATTCCGACAAGGAAATACGTTTTTCTTTGAAGCAACTATTTTTCCCCATGGAAACGCACCTCCATTCATTCCTTACCAAAAGAAACTACGCACTCAATTTCGTGTCTTATTTAGATATTTAAGACCATGGCTCTAACAATGGGTAATGGCACCTCCTATGTTGTGTATATTTTGATAATTCGATCAGCCATCTCCCTCCCCTATGCATTTGTGTATTTACATCCAGGAGCTGACAATGCCTTACCATGGTGGATGCATCTCATTATCGTATGTGTCGAAACAACTCTTGTTCTAGCTTGCGTTGCTTTTATATGGTACAGGAAGAGGAAGGCTACCAATAAGATCCAGCGCTCCCTTGATACCGAAAGTGGCACCATGGTATGTGAATTTTGTTTTTATTTTTTCTACATAAATATATACAGTTAAATACTAATATTTCACTACAGTATTGGTGGACAAAATGAGGAGGATAGGAAATAGTATTCTCCAGTCCTTGACTTTTGAATCCATAGTTAACTTGTGTGCATACGTAACTTGTCAAAACTTATATTACAAAAAAAAGAGGAAAAAAAATATATATATTTTTTTTTTTTTGGGGGGGAGGCAATTATAGTTTTCATGGTAAAAATGTGATGCCAATTTGAAATATATGCAATAGATAACAGATACTCCCCTCATAGACTGTAATAAGGCCCATTTCAAATTGTTTAAGCTTTTTTATTAGAATACACTTTCGTCGATAGCAGTTTGTCTTCTTTCTCTTGCTTCCTTTGATATCACTCGTTCCCATACCAGCCTACCTTTACCATTCTGAACCATACATGCTTTTTAATTGGATCTTCCCCCATGTCCTCTGAACGGTCCTTATCATTCAATTCCTCATTATTCTCATAGTCGTAATTTGTCTTCATCATCAATTACTAATCTAATTTTCTGTTTTCAATTTCTGTATTTATATCTTCCATCAATCTTGCCTTTTGCAAGTCTTCAGCAAATTCAGGTTCGGAAAAGGGAAACGACGCGTCTGTGACAATTGGCGATGATTGAACCGGAACTTTTTGACAGATTACTAAGGAATCACATTCTTTTTGTATAATTTGTACTAAAGTAAAGATAACTATAAAAAAATAGTCAATATGCTTCAATTGGACGTACATTCAAGGTTATCTTTTGAAATAAACTCTTAGATATTCGGAAGCCATGGAACTTTGAGCTTAACACTCTTCATTAACATTAGAACTACATGTAGACAGGCAACGTTCAACACAGTTAAGGTTTGCCATTTATCAAAAGGGCAGTATTAACAACGATAAATCCCAGAGTGTGTTTCACAAATATTTTCGTATGGCTTACAGTCGTACTTAAATGCCGACGTGTTGATCAAGAAGCAGTAGTGCGCGTTCTCTTGACCTGACCAATGTGTTGTAACAACTTCAAAGAAAGTTTAGAACAGAATCAAATGAAGTGCCAACCAAAGTGTCTGTATGTACGAATAAAAATATTTGCCGAATGATTCTGAACGAAATTGTGTAATTGCAGATGAACCAACGTGATAAGCATGCATGGTATTTCATCAGAATTTGTTAAATGAAAATCCCCCGAATGATCGCGTATTTTTGTGTGTGTATGTAACTGTACCAGATTTGGAGCTAAGATGATGACGATTAAGCTTGCTTTTATAGACTTTCTAATGAAATCACTTTTGATAATACTTGCTTTTGTATTTGATATTTTAATGGCTGTTTTTCATTGAAACACGTCGAAAGGTCTAACATTTCTGTCAATCTTTGGTCTGTTTTATTTCCTTTTCACCAGTATAATTTGATTTTAAAAATGACCTAACATAAATCTAAAGTGAACGGTAACTAATTCAGCAAGTTGGCGCCAGAATGAAGTAAAAACCAGAAAAGTTAATGTGCTAAAAACCTTTCATAGTCACTTGGAAAAAAAATGAGTGTTGCTACATATTTATAAGTTTGATTATACGTGTCATTAATGCAATTATCATGCATGTACAATTTTTGCAAGTCGACGATTAATTTACGATTTTGATTTCTAACATCATGAACAGAACTTCATTTCGAATGAACTTTTGTAACGACCAATGTATATTTGTCTACCGCTAAAAATAGATGTTGAATGATTAGTTCAAACAGAACATTAGCTCCGGTTTGAATATGACGAACGGTTTGGAATCTGTCACTTGTCAAATTCTCCTACCTGTATTACGTGATCAAAAAGGCCGCCTGTCAATCACTGGAGATAATCAATCAAGGAAGTTTATTACTGGCATTGACAAATTATTTTTTTTTTGGAAGGAGTGTGGGGGGGGGGAGCGGGATGATTGACGGGTGGTTCATAAGCTATTTTAAAATAAGATACCCGGTATTGTAGCAAGTGTTTTAACACAGTGGAAACAAACATAACCATAATCAAATGTTGATAAAATGACAAACTTGCATTTAGAGATTATTGATATGCTCTCACTTTGTCATATTTTTTTTTCCAATTTACAGGAATAGGTGGTATTTGAAAACAAAATTATTCGTGACATGTTAAAAAATGAACCTGACGAGAACATCTCAAAGCTTTTGCCATAAAGTCAACACAAACTCAATAATTCTACATTATTATGTTATAAATTGTGTAAATGGAACAACATATACATGTATGTATATAATGTTGTGAAAGAAATGGGCTAAGATAATAATAATGACGATGATGATAATGATTATAATATTGATAATAATAATGATGATAATAATTTCTAACATATTTACATTTTTATAGTTAGGTATAATAAATGCAATACAAATGTTCTTGTGAAATTTATGCCCTCTTTTCGTGTAACAATATATCACTAGCAACACGGCTACCACTTATTTATGGTGATACATAAACTAACTTTCCACAATGCGCATTTAGTTTGGACAGGGTTCTGTTTACAGTTGGTGTGCAATACGTGTATAACCAGAAGTCAAATATAATTGATGGTATGAGTCTATAGTTTATTCTGCACTTGAAGTTATATTTTCTTTGTGTGGTGTGGTCGTTATATTGTATTTAAGTGTCCAAATAAGGGCTCTCCAATATTGTTAAGTGTACATGGTCAGTAGTTAAGGGACACACATCTAAATATTTTACTAATCAAATAGGTGAATGACGTTTCAATAACATTTCACCGTTCCGAACAAGAAATTAAATTATTTCAAAGTTATCTCCCAATTCTTTTTACTAAATGATTTTACTTCTACCCATCCGTTTCAAAATGGAATTAAAAACACTGTCACTCCTGCGTGCTTTCATCAATCTTGCCATTTTGGGGTTCATCATCACATTGCTTTCTGATATTCATCGAGTTAACGCGGGTAAGTCTTCAAAATATTTTTATTTATCTGTTTTCGTTTGTCATAAGTATTGTTCTTTTGCATTTTACCATGACATTGAACACGAATACAGCTACACTATACTCGGAAAATTCATGTTTTACGTGATTTAAGAAAAGCACTATATCGAGTTTCCAAAGGAAATTTTCGCGGATAATTTAGTTTTAACCGTTTTTGCCATTTTGTCGCCCTAGAACGTTTCTTGAGTATGTTCAAATCAGAATCCTCTTTGCTTGCCGTGCGAGTACAAAATGCAACAGAAAAGTATTAAAATTCATCGAGTAATGAAACATACGTTACATGACTTGTGTAGAACTTAGTTTGATAGTTTTCACGATTTCAACAGGCATTTACATGCTATATTAAAAGTTTTAATACAACATGAAATCCATCACCCCATTGCAATTCAATTTATTACTCTAACTTAGTTCTTAATCTTAGAATTTGACATAACCAAATCGATATTTCTTTTAATTTCTATCAGTTATAAAGGGGAACGAATTTCAGCATTTCGACCAGTGATTTGACGTATAACGAATTCGTTATGTAAATGGATCATAATATCCTTTGCGGTTATTACGGGATAGCCATCCATGTTTGAAAACATTTGTCAGTTATTGAGTTGTAATAATAATGGCTAGCTCATATATCATTTTAAAAAGTATTTTGGAACGATTATTGTGGAAAGTCTCTGAACTTTGAAACAAACAGAGAGTAATGAGTTCGAATCTCAAAGATCGCGCAATTTCATTCAGGAAGAAATTGAGCCAAATTGTGCTACACTTAACAACAGTTGTGTGAATGGCGGTGACACAACATTTTGCTCCTATCTTAATACCTTAAAAAGCATGGGGATAAAGTTTGGTTAATTATTGGTTCAGAGTAATTTGAAGATAAGGATAAGGGTTTATTTAGGTTTTGGAGGTTACATGTGCTGATCTTCCATTGGAGCAATTTCGCCGGAAGAAATGTCATTGAATGGCTACCTGCATGCAGCAATTCACCGGAATCCGTGGCCTAGCTTTATAGAGGGTGTAAAGGCCTGGTCACACCGCCCGAGCGTTGCTGGAGCGGTCGTGGAGCGGAGAGAAAAAAAATCGTCACCGCTCGCTACCGTTCACCATTTTCGATTTCCATTGGTTGGTTTTTTTGTTTCTGATTTTTGTTTTCGATTTTTCTCACCAATTTTGTGAGCGAAATTCGACCCTCTCTCCCTACCGCTCCACGACCGCTCCAACAACGCTCGGGCGGTGTGGTCTGGCCTTTATGCAGGAGAGCCTTTAGAACCAAACCAAAGGTTTGCTATGCGCGCAATTACAAATAATGGTTACCAGTATAATCATTTATTGTGTGGTTCATCGCGTACATCATATTGGTTGCTTCAACATCATCTTAGATCGCAATGCCACATGCTAATTTTAATCGTATCCAACGTTACATTTTACTTGTGTAATATTGTATTAATCTTGAAAACATTCATTTTCGTTATTGCAGTTTGTGCACCACCATTGATAACGGTACCTGGTATGTACGTGTCACCTATCCAGACTGAATATGAAGAGGTTTTTATTCTTTTAGTCGTCTGCGAATCATCATATATACACGAAGGACGTCATACTAGTTTGTGTTGGGGTGGTGTATGGTCACCAGATCCGTCACTTTCTAAATGCCACGGTATGTTATCAAAATATGCAGTTAACATGCATGATTTTTTAAAGATTACAAACACGATTTGGATTAATAATTACATTAGTTGTTTACAATTCATTGTGATTTATCGTTCTCAATTTTTTTTATGAATAATGGTATTTTGCTACAATGCCATAATTGTACATGTCTGTTTCTTTTAGAGTTCATGTAGGCATGCCAAATGCAGCCTTCTGGTTGCCATATGTTTGCAACGTATTTATGAAATAAATACCATTATTGAACTGAACAGAATTATATAAACTATTGCACTGTGCACGTAGAAGGGCTTGCTATATTTTATATATTGATTGATTGATTTTATTTGTCAGATAAAATAAAACAAGTATGAATAATGTGAATTATAAAGAAAATACATTGACAGGATAACCTATGAAAGCCGACATGGCTTATTTTCAATGGGGTCTTAACATTGTTGACAAAGTACATTCATGAAAATGTACATAAACGTCTACAAACTACATCATTTAAGTCTAGACCACTGAATTAACAAGATAAATTGTAAAACTTAGATATATGAAAAGATAAAATACGTATACATGTAAGTGTACACGTCAAAATATCCAAGCAATCAACAAAAGATGATGAAGATAACTGAAAAACAAGTTGATTCAAAGATCATAGCTCCATATACAGTATAATAATTATAATGATGATGATGATAATAATAACAATAGTAATAATAATAATAAAAATGATATTACGCTTCTATTAAGAGCTTTATGCATCGGAACGAATACACAATTAATGAATCGTAAAACTTATATGAAAAAAAGACAAATAAGTTGATAAGTTCGACATCAAACATCACGCAATCAACAAAGCATGATGAAAAAAAAACAAGTTGATGAAATAGATCATAACTACAGAGTTATACAGAAAAAAATGAAACGATTCAAATGAGATTAGACACACTGAAACATTTGTCATGTGTGTGTGTGGGGGGGGGGGTTGATTGCATCGCGGCAATTAAAGGTTTTACTCAAGATTGTGTAAATATTTACCCGTTTTATCATTTCAACATAATTTACTTACCAAAAACGCATGTTTTAGTCTTATATTAAATGGTTTTATGACCCAACAGGCCATTCTGCTTGCTGTGTTTTGCTTGGTATAATGAAATCCATTCAGCCATTGTGTAAGTCAACAATCAAAAGACAGCAAAATTATTCTAATTCATTTGTCTTGGTTATTTTTAAATGAAAATCTAATTTCTCTGTCAGTTCAAAATCGTTTTTAAGCAATGCTGTGCATTTCTCACTCAGTATGATTTATAGAGACTTCTTTGTATTTACTAATTTAGTTATTTTTATTTTTTAGCACCTTGTCCTGTTCCTGCAGTTGATTCCGATGTTCTACATTTTGACAAATCGAGTAAAGAGACCGAAAGCGTTTACTACATGCATGGGACAGAGATAAAATACAAGTGTGCTCAGAATAAAGGTGTCTTTGAGGGGACAAAGACGGCAAAATGTAGCTACGGCTTATGGGATCCACCTGATCTGCCAATTTGCAGAGGTAGGTAACAAATCTTTAAGTATAGATTAAGGTTCAGGAATACATTCCTCAAGAATGCAATAATTTTATTTTCTTGAATTATACATGTACATGTCTAAAATCATATTTATAATAGTATTTTCCATAGTAAATAAAAAAATACAGGTCACATGATCACATTTACCGTATTATTGAGTGTATATACAAGTAGGTGATGTGCGAATGCCTGCGAAGAGAAATTGACCTAACCAAGATTTAAAATGGATCTAAACAAGAATCCCATCCATGGCGTAATTTCCTTCAGCCCATGTGAGGCGAATGGGGACCCGGCAGGATTACTTCCTTGAATGCATGAGCGCTGAAAGGCAGCTCGAGCTAAAGCCGGGGTAATAATAATAACAACGCGCCTCGGAATAGAATATTTCTAGATAGATGACGCTATATAAATGCCGATTATCATTATCTTGACATTGAACTTGCCCTATTCTCCGATGGTACTGATCATGCTGATGAAGGTTAGTGTTGCAAAAGCGCAAGCAGCAACGATAAAATGAATGATTCTTTCAAAGTTTACATTACTTTTGCCCTCCCCATAAAAAAAGAAAAAAATCAAGAGATAACAAGGAAACAATGAAAAAAATACTTGTGATGATGTTTATTATTTCCTTTCAGATAAATGTTTTGTCCCGCCCAATGTATTGCCTCTGAAGCCACCGGCATACAGACATGGCTCAATTGTTGCCTTCGCGGGTTGTGTCGACGGTACCGTTTCCAACGGCGTGACGTCAGCATTATGCCAAGATGGTGAATGGTCTGATGACGTTATTTGTTCAGGTAAATCAATCGGTTTATGTTTGTACATTATTCCATATCAAGCATTTACTAGTTATGTTCCAATTATGATGATTATGATATTAATGATAATAACAATAATGACAACAAAATAATCCATATTAAACAGAAATGATATACATGTAGAACAGAATGTACATCCTAGTGGTTGTGAGGCTATTCAATCATCAATGGGCCTTTCATATCAAATTCTAGCATAATATTAGAACTAAGATTTTTTTATTCATAACTTAACCTCAAAATTATTGGAATTAGTTGTATATATTTTGTAAATCGAAATTGGTTCATGAACTAAAAGTTTTCTACCAAACATTCTTCTCATTTCATTCCACGAAGGATTTTCTGCGGGAAGATATTTGAAAAGAATGATCATTCTTCTTTATTGGTGGACCCCGGATGGTAATGGATCAACATAATTGCAGTAGAAATGATGCAGGCAACTTGCTGAGTAGAACTCCTTTTATTTCAAATCCCTTTTGAAAAAAATGTCTAAACGTGTTTTTTTCTTACTGATTATACCCTAATAGTTCCTCTTCCGACGACTATGGAGGCAACGACGGACAAACAAGCAACAACCATTAACCCGACCTCTGGTGTACCTGGTAAGTGAATGATAAGTACAATAACTATTTACTTGTAATGTGATTAATGGGGAAACTGGCTCTACAATAAGTTAATGCTAAAGAAAAAATACCCGTTAAAATTAAAAGAAAATACATTAGAGAATAAGAAGTTTTTAACTTAATTCATGAACAAATCATAATGAATACAAATATTTGTTTTACCTGTAGAACAATAATGTGTCGGATGATATACTCACCTCACAAATAAAATTGCTTTAAAAAAATTGAGAAAAAACACACTTGTGTCTATACACTTGGTAGTCGTATATAGGTTACATGTAATGTGTACCGGGCACCTGGTATCAACTTTATCGACGTGTTTTGGATCAAATTTATCTTGTCAATGTATTCATACTTATTAAAACCAAATTCATCTAACTTTTCTTCCTTAGGCAAATATTATACATTGTAGTTATTTTGTATTTTATTCCTTTCAATTGTTTTCAGATTTATACTGAGTTCTCTGTTAAAGCTCCAGTGTGTTGTTATTTTATTGAGGAATTAACAATACCCCTGGATGACCCTTAACTTTGGTCCATATTTTTTTTTGCTTAACAGTATAAAAAATATGATGATAACATTAAGATTGATTGTATTATCATTTTTATCATCAATGTTATTGTTATTGTTCCCAGATGTTAGAACTACATCAAGCACCAATGGAATTACATCGGTCAAAACAACAGAAGCTCAGGATCCATCATCAGACGTCCTTAGTACACATCAAAAGATCACAACTAATACCATTGCGACACAGAAACCAACAACAGACATCACTGCTACAGGGCTACTTTCTACAACTTTTATCACTGCAGCAGAGAAGGCAACAACACAACAATCAACAACAGACATTCGTACTAAAGAACAAATGTCTCAAACCTATGTGACTAGAACGCATGAATATTCAACAGACCTACAAACTACACAGCAAATGCCCACTACCGATATTTCTACAAAGCAGAAATCGACAACAAACGCCATAACAGACGGAATGCCCACAACTTACATTCCTACCACATACAAACTAACTCCAAACATCCTCACTACGGATAAAATGACCATAACCAACATAGCTACAACACAGGAACCAATAACAGAAATTCCCACTACGAATAAATTACCCGCGATTGATATTTCTACTAGACATTCATCAACACCATACATTCTTACAACCGAGCAAGGTCCCACATCAGGTATCAGCACAACACTGACATTACCGACAGACCTTCCTTTTACAGAACAAATATCCACTTCCGATGTAACTACAAAGAATACGCGTGAGCCAATGCCCACAACTGATATTCCTACAACAGAAAAATCAACAACAGATATTCCCACACCCGATATCCGAACAACAAAGAAACCAATATCATATATATCCACTACAGAGCTAATTCCCACAACTACTGATATCCTTTCACCTAAGGAATCAACAACATATATTCCCACAACAGAGCCTATGTCCACAACTGACATCGCTACAAAGCAGGAGTCAACCGACATTCTCACTACAGAGCAAGTTGCCACAACCACTGATATCCTTACAACAGAGAAATCGACAAAAAATATTCCAACCTCAGAGCTAATACCCACAACAGATAATCCTACTACAGAGCAAGTTTCCACAACCTCTATCCCTTTAATGACACACAAACCAACATCATATATTTCCTCTACAGAGCTAGTGCCCACAACCACTCATATTCTTACAACAGAAAAATCAACTCCTTATGTATCCACCGCAGAGCAAATTCCTACTACTGATGTCATTTCAACAGAGGAACCAACAACGGGTAATGAGCTAATGCCTACAACCGATATTCATACAACACAGAGAGCAGCAACAGGCATTTCCACTTCAGAGCTTTTGCACACATCTGACATCCCTACAACGCAGGAATCAACAGATGTTCCCACCACAGAGCAAGTTCCCACCACTAATATCCGCACAACAGTGGAATCAACAACAGATACTCCCACTCGAGACCAAATGTCCACAACTTATATTCCTGCAACACAGAGAGCAGCAACAGATATCCTTACTACAGAGCCAATGTCCACAACTGATATCCGAGCAACGCAGGAACCAACATCATATATATCCACTACAGAGCAAATTCCTTCCACTGATTTCCTTACAACAGGGGAATCAGCAGCAAATGTTCTTACGACAGAGCTCATGTCCACAACTGATATTCCTACTACAGAGCAAGTTCCCACAACTAATATCCGGCGATCAACAGATATTTCCACTACAGGGCAAGTTTTCACAACCAATATCCCAACAACACATGAACCAACACCTTATATATCCACCACAGAACAAATTCCTACCACCAAAATAGTTTCAACAGAGGAATCAACAACAAATATTCCCACTACAGAGCAAATGCACATAACCGATATTCCTATAACACAAAGAAAAACAACAGATATTCCCTCAACAGAACGAGTTCCCACAACCGATCTACCTACAAAACATGAACCAACACCTTATATATCCACCACAGAACAAATTCCTACCACCAAATTGGTTTCTAAAGAGGAATCAACAACAAACATCCCTACAACACAGCAAGGAACGACAGATAATCCCATTATTCTCACTACAGAGCAAATGCCCAAAACCGATATTCCTACAACACAAAGAGTATCAACAGATATTTTCACTACAGAGCTAATGACCACAACTGATATTCCTATAATAGAGGAATCAACAACAAATATTCGCACTACAGTGCAAATACCAACAACTGATATTCCTATAACACAACGAGCAACAACGAATATTCATTTAACAGAACGAGTTCCCACAACCGATCTACCTACGACATATGAACCAACACCTTTTATATCCACCACAGGACAACTTCCTACCACCAAAATAGTTTCAACAGAGGAATCAACAACAAATATTCCCACTACAGAGCAAATGCCAATAACTGGTATTCCTACAGCACAGAGAGTAACGGCATTTATTCAAACTACAGAGAACATTCTCACTACTGATATACCTACAACATGGGGTTCAACAACAGGTATTTTCACTACGAAAGAAATACCAGTAACCAGTATCCCTACAGTAGAGAAAATAACGACAAAAACTCCCATTACAGACCAGATGCCCACAACTGATATCCCAGCAACAAAGAAAGTATCTACAGATATTTCATCTGAAGAGCAAATTCCCACAACTGATAATATTCCTTTAACACACAGGGCAACGGCAGATATCAAAACTTTAGAGAAATTTTCCACTACTGATATACCTACAACACGTGAATCAACAACAGATATTTCCACTACAAAACAAATCCCTACAACACAGCAAGGACCGACAGATATTCCCATTGCAGAGAAAATATCCACAACTGATATTCCAACAACACAGGAGTCAACAACAGATATTCTCACTACAGAACAAATGCCTACAACTGATCTCCCTACAGTACAGAAATCAACAACAGATATTTCAACTACAAAAGTAATGCCAACTACTTATTCCATTACAACACAGAAAGAGAAGGCAGATATTCCAAGTACAGAGCAAATTTTTAGAACTGATATTCCTTCAACACAAATATCAACAACATATATCGTCGCTACAACTCAAATGCCCACAGCTAAAGTAACTATAACCGCGCAAGTAACGGAATACATTCCCATTGCGGAGCAAAGTACCACAAATATTATTCCTACATCACAGAAAGCTCGCACAGATATGCCCACTACAGAGCAAATCATTACAACTGATATACCTGTAACACAGAAATCAACATCTTATATTCCTACCACAGGGAAAATACCTAATACCGATATCGATACGATAGAGACACCAGCAACAGACAACCCAACTACAAAGCATATCACTGCAAAACATACACCTACAACAAACATCCCCACTTCAAGGCAAATGCCCACAGTTACAAAATTTACCACACCAGAAACATCACCAACAAAAGTCATTACTAAAGAACGGATGTTAAGTACCGATACAAGTTTTACTTCAAAACAGAGACCAACGCCAGACACCCTTACCACAGAGCACATACCTACTACCTATGGTGCTACAACACAAATCCCTAGAACCGACACCCTTACCACAGAGCACATACCTACTACCTATGGTGCTACAACACAAATCCCTACAACCGACACCCTTACCACAGAGCACATACCTACTACCTATGGTGCTACAACACAAATCCCTACAATCGACACCCTTACCACAAAGCACGTGCCTACTACCTATGGTGCTACAACACAAATCCCTACAACCGACACCCTCACCACAAAGCACATACCTACTACCTATGGTGCTACAACACAAATCCCTACAACCGACACCCTTACCACAGAGCACATACCTACTACCTATGGTGCTACAACACAAATCCCTACAACCGACACCCTTACCACAGAGCACATACCTACTACCTATAGTGCTAGAACACAAATCCTTACAACCGATACCCTTACCACAGAGCACGTACCTACTACCTATGGTGCTAGAACACAAATCCCTACAACCGATACCCTTACCACAGAGCACGTACCTACTTCCTATGGTGCTACAACACAAATCCCTACAACCGACACCCTTACCACAGAGCATATACCTACTACCTATGGTGGTACAACACAAATCTCGACAACTGACACCCTTACCACAGAGCACATACCTACTACCTATAGTGCTAGAACACAAATCCTTACAACCGATACCCTTACCACAGAGCACGTACCTACTACCTATGGTGCTAGAACACAAATCCCTTCAACCGATACCCTTACCACAGAGCACGTACCTACTTCCTATGGTGCTACAACACAAATCCCTACAACCGACACCCTTACCACAATGCACATATCTACTACCTATGGTGCTACAACACAAATCGCTACAACCGACACCCTTACCACAGAGCACATACCTACTACCTATGGTGCTACAACACAAATCCCTACAACCGACACCCTTACCACAGAGCATATGTACTCGTCCGGTATCACTCCACCAGAAACATTATCAACAAAAATCCTTTCTCAAGGACAAATGGTTGCCACCAATAAAGCTGCAACTACAAGACAAGATTCAACACCAGTCATACCTACCACCATGACTTCAGCACACACACCAACAAGTGATAGCATTACAGAAAAGACCTCAACAGCAGAAATCATTAATGCCGATATCACTTCAACACCACATACAAATTTCCTTACTTCAGAAGAAATGCACATTACAGGCATTACTACGGTACAGCAAGTAAAAACCGATTCTGCCACGCCACAACGCAGGTTATCAACTCGAGAACACACAACTTCCACCCCTTATAGGAGTACCCTTTTACTAGGTGAGACCATATCTATTTCTAAAACACATAAGACCAGCAATATAAACACCCATTCTGCCACCACAAGATCATCTGCATCTCATCAAGCAAACCCTTCGCAGACAACTGAAGAGCCTCCTGGGAGGATAAATGGTGATTTTTATTCATTTTTTAATGAAGTTCTTGTGTATAATATTTCATTTGTTGAAAATACAGTTTGATCATTGTATTGTCGCTTTCACATGTTTAAGGGGAGATTAAAGACCGAAGATAAAGAAATTAAAACATTTTGGACGGTATGCAAAGCAAATAAGAAGTGAATTTGAAATTCAGTGTCCTGGAAATCATGTGATATTGATAACTTTAAAACTTTCAACATATTTTCGCACTTTGAAAATGTCTTAAAAAGCTTAAGCAGGCTTTTTCTTGACTCTATTAAAACGAATTTGTGATATTCTCTGTGAGATAGTTGTAGAATTTAAACAGTTGGTGATGTAATCTGTTTGAGAGAATGGAACAACCTTTGTGGAACAACCTTCCTCATAATACAGGTATCTAATCACTTGTGTTGAATAATTTGGTTTATTCAAATTCTTATTATACCATACATACATACATTTTAAAAACATCAATTTCAAGATCCAATTTTCTCCCTGTCATACGCTGACATGGAATGTTTATATGGTATCATTCGTTTGTAACTGTATATTTTATATATATATATGTGTGCGTGTCATATTTATTTCAAATTTGTATATTTTTCTGGTAGATACACTTCTCATCATCTTAGGAACAGTCGGTGGTGTTGTCATTCTTCTTAGTTCGATGACATGTTGCCTGTGCTGCCTTTGGATGGCTATACTTCGCTCTAGAAGTGGTCGCAGGAGAGCACATTCTGCAATTGGTGATAATATAGTAAGTACATGTGAGGATAGATGTAATTTCTATAAGGTCTAAGATTAACCGCATGTCGTTATGTTCGGAGATTCCATGCAGTTTGGACCTGAAGAATGTCTTAATGTTCTTTACGCCCAAGGAACGAACTTTTTTGTGCGAGTGTGAGGCTGTGTGTGTTTTGCACACTTTTCCTGAAGGGACCAAAATAATCCATAGTAATGTCATGCATAATGATAGTAGAAGAAAGAAATGAAAATTTCTTCACAGTTTGACTAACCGCCCTTGAAATTGAAATAATGATTCCAGTGAAAAATACGGCTCATGAAGAATATTTAGCACGTGTGAAACCAAACTAGAACATAATTAGAATCACGAACACTGAATGACGATTCAAGATTCACGTGTAAATAGACCCTATATATAGTTTGCATGATCTGTTGGTCGTCTGTTGATGGCAGCAAACAGCGAACGTACGAATACATTTTTAGTTGTGCTTACTGTGCTAAATACACTCTTGTGACATTATTGAGTAGATGTATACTCACTTAATATACATGTGTATAAGGGGGAAATAACATTTGTGTTTTACTACAGGATCACTCTTCAAGTAGCCAATCAACTATCTACAATCCGTATTTTATTTCAAGGGATCCATCAGAGCAGACAACCATTACTACATTACCAGAGAGCAATATTTCCAGACGTGAGCAAACTCAAATAATTATAAATAACGTTATTACGCTTGCCAATTAATGCAATATGGTCACGACAATTCATCCCTTATTTCAATCAGAATTCATGCGACAATATACCACACAAAAAATGATAATTCTGAGATCAACCTTGGCAAATAATGGCTAATAATGGCTGTACATTTACAACGAAGACCCGATATTCAAACATTTACCCAACCTAACGCTTCGACAGGCTCACGCCATTTTATTCTTCTTTTAAAACTAACTGTTTTATAAAAACATATCACGAACGTGGTAAGCGTAAATAAAAACAATATTTTTAATACATCCCCTATATCAACTGAGGTACCTTCGTTTCTTTATTTTTTTTTCAAAATTTATTTATCAACTTTTTTTTTTTTGGGGGGGGGTATTAATTTACGGAAACGGAAACGACAATCTGCTTTACGTGTTTTCTTTTTTTCGAATAACCTTCATGTTCATGACATTTGTTTCAGTGACGTATTCGGGAAGTGTCACATGAAGTTTGCGATTGCTTCGCAAATTCGACTTACAATAACAAAAAAATATCACTAGTTTATTATTTTTAACTGCAAAGTAATTAATTTGTAACATACTCGTGAGTTGCCAAAACAAACTTTTTTATATCTGTAATTTCCTGTTTTGACAATGTTTGAAAGTGCAACAAATGTTCGGAATTCTGTATCAGATTACTGTACGAATTGTTTTGCTATAATTTCATTTTAGTTTGTTCATGTTACAAAATTCAACGACAACAGTAAATAAAGTAAACACTAGAAAATGAAAGTTTCAATTAGAATGTCAAGTAAAAGTAATTCAAAAGTGTTTTAATTTTTGTCGTTTTAATATATTATTTTGAACCTGTTATTTCATCCTACATGTAGAAGAGTAGTCGTGATAGATGAATCCCAGTCTTCATTTTACCATATTTATCATGTTTTCTGTTTCTTATTTCGCAGATTAATGGTAAAGACGTACTGAAGCCTTTCTGACTTAAACCCTGCATGGATTCCATTTATTGTATAAACGAAATCATGTTTTATCGCGTTTGCATTTGTTTTGAAAATGTATATTTATTACCAAAATTGTATTTTTTACGTAATAAAAGTATATAAAACAAAGCAAATGTGTCCCGAATTCATAATTTTACTACGTGTTTATGTCTTTCATTATATTTCTTACTCTCTTTTTGACAGGAGCTTATGCGGTCTCAGCTTCTAAAAATATTTAATAATCTGAAAGTAATTAATGTGTGTCGAAAATTGTGGGTTTGTGTGTTGGATAGAACGCTGATGTATTGATGTATTACGGTGACAGATGTTGGTTCATGGTTAGGGCGTGTGCGAAAAAAGAAGGAAGCAAAAGGGGGCTAACAATAGGAAACGTTTGGAACAGAGGAAAAGAGTATTACATGTAGGATGAAAGTTAGGAAGAAATTTGTGACACACAATAGAGTTAAGGGCCGAAGATAATTATGTTACAAAACAAGATAACAATTCGAAGGATGCAGAAGAAGGTTTGAAGAGCATAAGGGTCATTGTTAAAGTAAAGAGGGATTTGATACGATCTTAAGAATAGAAAGTTTGACAGCAAACGAGAGAACGTGTGTGGTTATTATTTAAAACTATTGTTTTAATATCGGAAAACATGTCAACAAATTATGAAGGCATATGCTAAGTGTTTTAATCAAGTCAACTCTTCATGATATGTTGATACCATAAATAGTTGTCTTGATTAAAAGTACGTGCAATTATTCGACATTATTTTAGGTCAAGGTGAATCCATGCACCTTCCAACAACAAAAAACAAAAATGTGGCACTATCATAAAACTCTATTGGAAGAAGTTTTGATCGATTAATATTTGCAAATCATTGGTAAATATTGACGAACAGGGTAGGAGTTTACAACTTCCGTGATACCTTCAGAGTAAACGTTTTCTAAGGTGTGGGCATTCGGTTGATCAATCATACTTCATTAAACTACGTAAGATAAAACAAAACGAAATTGGTGAATGTGGAAGCAATACTTCAATGCTTAAAATAGACCACTCTAACTTATTCCTAATGTATCTCTCACAAGAATTTGTTTTTTTCTCTCTAAATATATCAGTCACCTCTAATGTAGAGGATATGTCATTCAGGGTAACTTTGAAAAGAGCTCTTAAAATATAAAGATCTATTTTAGTATCTTCATGATTAAATGTGAGAAAAGGAGGATATTCTGCTCAATCAATCCAAATCACCGTTTTCTCACTTTTTCCATCATTTTATTTTATACGTAGGACACACGGCTCACATTCATGTAGTACGTTCATTTTGTGTGAGTGACGACATATTCTCAAAATAAACAATTCACTATTTTTTTTATCTACAAATAATATAGGTCAGGCCTGGATTCAGGGTTTTCCAATATTTCACTTTATCTCTTTTTTTTGCATACAGGCGTCCATGGTTCCAATACTCTAAAAGCTTTTTTTTTCAAACACGTTTGATAATTAAAGATAGATATACTTCTATAAATGGTTATCAAAATCCTGAATATTCACCTCATACAATTCTTTTATAATTTAAGTATCGTTTGTTTTGTGTGTAGATGTAACGATTAAGCAGACGAAGTATTTAATTTCTTTCATTTCCATTCCTAACAAAATTATTGTAACACCTTGTTTTCGCGCTTCATTACATAAGCATAAACAGTATAATTTTCTTTACCCAAAAACGTTCACATCGGCTTTTATCGAATGGTAGATCATTCTATATTCCCCTTTTTTAGTAGGCCGATATTTTTATTTATTCGAAATTTTGTTCGTTTAGTCTTGTTTGGAAGTCTATTAAGTGAATCCGGATTCGGGTTCGAACCGCCGTACTTAAGGATAAAGAACCAAGTGGCCCTACCTCGGCATCGCATAAACACAATCTACGCTTGGGCTACTTCCAGTTACCCAACACCAGACAGCTAATATTTATACTTGCCACCTCGTTGAATCATAAAACAATGCAAGTGGATTCACGCTTCTAGAGTGCTTTGCAAATACTACCCCTAACCTGTGCAATACTTAATCATACATTTTTGATGCTATCACTACATGGTTAAAACATTGCAATGAAATTCAAACTTTCTATGTTGCTTTATTATGTCTGACGAGCCTCCAATAGTAAAACAAAAATAACAAACTACCGGCTAGTTTTCGAAAAGGAGATACTTTCACTCCTAGAAGCGGAGCAGAAGATCTTGTTTTAAAAGGCACATAGATTGCGCTGGAGTAACATTAATATCAGTTCGGGATAATGACATTGAAGTGGAATGAGTTTCGGTTGGTGGTTCTCATACCAATTATTGTGTTCCGAAATGCACCTTCATCGTCAGCAAGTAAGTAGTTGTGACATCACTTGTTTTCAACTTGTAACGGTATCACGATTTTGCAATGTTTCGGCTCATCATTTTTATTCAGATATTTTTCAATTTATACTGGTATATACAGTATATCTATCTACATACCTATCTATCTATCTGTCTATCTATCTATATATCTATAAATATCTATCCGTATACGTAGCTTTACAATCATACATTGCTAACTAGACAAGGATTATACATCGTATAAAATCAAGTAGTATAACATTGCAAAAAATTGATTGGTATGTGCGAATAATAGTGTATAACCTAGGTTCTCGAATAATGGCTTAAAGCTATCATGATATTTGCCACTTTTTATTGTTTTTTAGTGTTCTTTGGGTCTGATCTTTCCATCATAACATAATGAAAGTGGCAGTCATTGATAAACAATAATTGAATGGAATGTACAAGGCTTTACATCAAGCTAATTACATATGTATTAACACTATGTTTTTAGAAAAATAAATGGAAAACTCCCTCCAGATAATGAAAACCTTTACCTTCATGCGTTATGAGAGGTTAGTATCAGATAATCAACCTAACTGAACATCATTACCATCGGTAGGCCTAATAGCCAGAAAAAAATTGATTTTTTTTATACGAATAAACCGCCTTTATTCTAAATGTCATAGTGATGAAAAACTCGTGGTAAAGATTATTATATAGACATCGATTTCAGATATGTTTTTCAAACTAAACATGCTATACATGTACATCATTTTGACAAGTACATTACTTTCAACAGGAACATTAGGGGTAGTTCTAAAAAGACACACTGGGTGACTTCTCTTTGCCATGCCCGAAGCGAGTAAGCATACAATTCCTGATACCTGAGACGACAAACAACATGATTTGTTTTATTTCATTTATACATTTTATGTTATGTTAGATTGCATCAGACCAGAGGTGACTGACCCAGACATTGATCTCATTGTCGACCTACCTATATATGAAGATGCTGCAGTGGTCATACTATTCTGTGACACCAGTAAGGATTACGTTGGATATGGGCCTGTCGCTGTATACTGTTCTGGTGGTTCCTGGATACCAGATCCTTCCCAAAGAGAATGCAAAGGTGATGGGACTCTCAATTTGTTAAAGCATGTGACCCCCCCCCCCCTCACCCCAACTCATCTATTCTATTGAAGTGACAAATTCGTGAAATATGTAAGGGAAGGTGTGAAGCTCATGTCTACAAATGATTTCATTCACTTCGAAACGGTGAACATGCTGCTTTAACAAAATAGTCTGGCACGCAAAGTATATAATTATACAGTACATAATTATAAAATATTAAAACCGATAAAAGACCACAAATGTCATCATCATCATTTCAAGAGAACATTGAAAATTCATGAGTGGTGATATAGATAGATATATATATATATATATATCTTAAAGTTTCACGTATTGGCTTCTCTAATACTATAGTAACAAAATATGCTGAAGATAAATGGTAATGCTTTCAAAGCCAATATAGTTTTTATTTCCTCGAATTTTCGACGGACCTCCGTCTTCTTCAGGAGTAAATACAATGTGTGGTATCAATCAGAGAGCGCATCCTCAGACAGATGTTGTTATGATGACTGGCTGAGGATGCGCGCCCTTCACAGAAACATACATAGTAACGCTTGTTTGTAATTATCTAATTGTTACGTAACAATTAATATTGCGCAATAACATTTCTTGTTACGCAACAATAAGAAATTTAAGAGATGAGATGATAGAACCAAGATCAAATTGGTTAAGAGAAAATGGTTCTCTCGAAAGTATTAAGTACGGATAGGTATTATTGAGCAATAAGAGAAATTCCTGTGTGATACGATACCAAACATCGTGGCGCTTGTCAAAGTATTTTTTCTTTTTAAGAACGAAACTAACGAAAGAATGAATATCCGCTTAGGAATCCCAGATCTCGGTTCATACCATCACCCTCAAAGCTCCTACATTTAACAATTATTCGTAGTTCAGCGGTTCTTCTCTCGTCCGCTGATTTGTATCCTCCCCCAAATATGCACACTTTCACATCCGCTAACGAATGTCCAGGAAGGCAGAAATGTCTGGCAACAGGAAGGTCGGTACGTTTCTTCTGAATAGATGATTTGTGGTTATTGAAGCGCATTCGGAATTTCGTGCTGGTTTCACCAATATAGATTGCTTGGGGGCAACGTGCGCAGAGCAAACAGTAAAGCACGTTACTGGCATCGCAGTCATGTCTCTGCGGGTGCAGGGTAACATTCTTAGCAATTCTTATTGTGGTGTCAGTAACGATATGTTTACAGATTTGACATCTGGGTTTGTCACAAGGTATGTTACCTCTTGGATGCTCAGGTGTCGGGAGTCTGGTGCTCACAAGCAATTTCCTCAGATTGGGAGGTTGACGTTGAGCATGAAGAGGGTTTTCTCCGACTATTTTTCCTAGCTTGGGATCGAGAGCCAATGTAGGCCATTCCTGCCTGACCTGTTTTACGAATTTCTTGGTATCGGGATGGAAAGTGGTCACTAGAGGGAGTCGTTTCTTCTCATTGACCAAACGGTCCTTATTAAGAAGATCTTTACGAGATTTCTTCTTTACTCTCCGAATAGTCTCTGAAATCAATTTGGGGGGATACCCTCTCCTTATGAATTGTCTGCCTAGTATAAGGGCCTGTCTGTCAAACTCATCCTCCTTAGATATAATACGGCGAAAGCGTAGCATCTGACTATAGACAATTGATTGCTTTATGTGTTTTGGATGGAAAGAATCAAACCTCAAATATGAGAAGGAATCAGTTGGCTTACGGTACACAGATGTATGGTATCGTATCACACAGGAATTTCTCTTATTGCTCAATAATACCTATCCGTACTTAATACTTTCGAGAGAACCATTTTCTCTTAACCAATTTGATCTTGGTTCTATCATCTCATCTCTTAAATTTCTTATTGTTGCGTAACAAGAAATGTTATTGCGCAATATTAATTGTTACGTAACAATTAGATAATTACAAACAAGCGTTACTATGTATGTTTCTGTGAAGGGCGCGCATCCTCAGCCAGTCATCATAACAACATCTGTCTGAGGATGCGCTCTCTGATTGATACCACACATTGTATTTACTCCTGAAGAAGACGGAGGTCCGTCGAAAATTCGAGGAAATAAAAACTATATTGGCTGTAAAAGCATTACCATTTATCTTCAGCATATTTTGTTACTATATATATATATATATATATATTTATATATATATATTTCAAAGTGAAATATATGTTTTCACATAAGGCAATAACGAACCAGTTGTGAAATTTCTAATAGCTAATTAATGTATGCGGACAACTCGGAATACTTGGAAGGCTTTCATTAATGCAGCTTCTGCTGTGTAGAATTTTCCAGTATTTGTAAAACAAAATCATAAATTAAAGTGTTATTGAAGGGGAAGTAATAGCATTTTAAATATCTACTCTTGACGTTGCTTGACCTTAGCTCCGTGCGATGCGCCGGAAGTGCCTTCTGGCGTAATCCATTATGATGATGATACGGCAGGCAAGACAAAGGAAGTATATCCTCATGATACGGCTATTCAGTTTGCCTGCGAAGACGCAGAAGGAACTAGTCTTTATCATCCAAAAGGACTTGAGAAAAGTATCTGCATGGATGGCAGCTGGGACTTCGAACAACCGCCAATATGTGCAGGTACATAATAGTGATTACAATAATAAACAATAATGATGAATATGAAAAAATAATAATGATAATAATGATAATGATAATAATAGCAATACCAATTTATCAATCTGAATAATAATAATAATGCGTAGTTCTTAAGTTCTCGAAAAATATCGTACAATTTTTGAAACTGTCCTTTCTTGAGCAATTCCGAAATAATATGATATATTAATAAACAGACTCTCCATGTTGATCTAACAATGGCATGTATCTTATAATAAACAGAGAGTTGCACTGCTCCACCAAATGCGTTACCGTCTGGGAAATTTCGGCATTTGTCTAAGATGACGTTTGTGTGTGAGCCAGGCTTCAAGACGATTGGAACTACTGCCTTAGAATGCATCCAGGGTCAGTGGAGTAGTGAATTATTTTGCGAAGGTATTGGTTCATCTTTATCGGGTTGGTTCATTTTCATCCTGTCTAGTAATAGTCCTATAGCGTAAATATCAATTATGGCAAATATAAATACATGTTTTGGTAACGATCTCAAAATGAATTCGCACAGAATCCAATAAAACTACCACCCAAGTGTTTGTATGTATGAATGAAAATATGTGCCAAGTGGCTCTGGAAGAAAATGCGTAATTGCTGAGAAATTAGCAAAATAAGCACGGAATTCTATAAAATGTCGGGTATTTTTCTTAGCAATATTGATACATTGTCCCACGTATACTTTCCTGTGTTAGTGATCAGAATTATCGGTTTTGGCTAAGATTTGTTTGATTTTAATGCCTTTCTCCTGAAGTAATTGCTTTGCTACAACTACTACCTTTTAACTAATACGCAACAATAATGTCTTCATTCATACAAACAAACTACAATCGTATTAAGCATCTCAAAATCCACCATGCCTATGAAGAAAATCGAACAATTGACCTACCTTCCATTTTATACAAACTAGATTTGGAAGAAATTATGTTTACAAAACCCCGATTATTAAACTAGAATGATGTATCGCCAAATCAAATCAATGAATACAAAAGGGCTAAAATGTTCAATATACGACGCGTTATCGAATCTCGAGTGTGCTGGCGCCACCGTACAATAGCCGTATAATCTACAGTAGATTTACAAAGTGTATTTGAGTGAACATTATGCTTTGCATGAACATAACCGCAGTGCCCACATCTATCAAAAGTGTCGGAATGTGCTATAGTTTATAAAGGAATCGCATAAATATGTTTAAAGAGAGGTATATTTGTATTTTATAAACTGTTAGCATTATTTCGTTTTAGTGATTAATCATTATGTAAAGAATGACAACAATACAATTGTATTTTAATTCATTTTTATGTACAAGGTGCTATTAAAAATTAAATGATTTTAAAAGGACTATCGATGAACGAATATCAATGCAAATGCCTAAATTGTTATTCATCAGTATTTACCATAAACTTATAGTAACCACACACCTCTAAAAAGAAATATTTTTGTGTGTGTGTTTGGTCCACTCATTAAGCGATTCCGTCTGATGAGCCAACCGAAACGCCAATGACTGAACCACCAAACCCACCCCTTGAGACTACGATACACCCTGCTACAACAACGGCCCAACCTATAAGTATAACACATAAATTGTCCTCTTTGATTTATTTATTGCAATTTTGTTTATTTATTAGACTCTGCCTAAACTGTTGTCGGCCGCCTATATACATTGTACATAACTTTTATCCAGCATAGGTAACAATTTCTTTTTTTGGTATTTATTTCATTATGCGCCTTGAGCATCTAATCAAGATGGAAAGTGCGCTATATAAATCTTATGTATTATTATTATATTATATAAAGCATAGTCTGATTTTAGTATGACGGATATAAGCATTTGTCAAGCCAACTTACATGTTGATAAATTTATGAAGAAAAGAAATATGTTATTAAGCAAATAAAACTAACACGCTAAACCAATTGATGTATATGTCAATTATTGTATACAACAATGATTATTGTTCTCACTGGCAATGCATCCCTTAACCTCAATATTTTCGTTTTCTCCATGCTGTGCAGTTTGTGATTTCCCGGATACTTCTAACTTGGATCCTGATGCTATTGTCACTCCCATACAAGATGGTTACTATCTGTTTACCATCATTGAGCTAGAATGTGGTGGAACTGCCTTGACCACCAGTGATGGACCTAATAGGTTTGCTTGCTACCACCGTGGGATGTGGTTGCCATCGCTGAAAGATTTCAAATGCTATAGTAAGTTTACTATTTCAATGAAATTTTAGTGACAATTTTATCACAAATGTTGGGCAGTAAAATCAACATGTTAATAGATTGGGGCGTTATGTCTAACTCAGAGTTGTCCCCTGTTTGCAATGAAAAGGGGTGATTATTTGGCGTTATGAAATACTCCTTCCATAAACTGACAACTTCTTCAACTTAGAGCTTTGCGGAACTCTGCAGAAATTATTGGAATCAGAAAATGTAAAAAGGAAAAAATGTTGGCATAGTACCTGTGATATGCTTTCCTTTTGGTATGTTGTAATTCTTCCCATGTGTTGATGGTGAAAGAAATTTCCAGTAATTATGAATGAATTTTGCACCAAACGTACTGACGAATTGAACATCTAAGTTAGATATTAAAGTCATAATTGCTATTCATAGTTAGGCCACATCTTTAGACCAACAGTTGAATTCAAACCTGAGCTCCGAAAACGGGCAACTAAGTCCTAATGGAGGATAATGATTAGAGGGAATTAGACGAATATCTATTTTTGATAATCACAAACGCAGATCCACATGGAAGTGGTCCTGGTGTGGCGTAAGAAATGGCGCCATTTCATTTTTTATCATTTTTTGTTTCATAATATCCTCATTCAAAAGTATGGTACATGTATATAAAATGTTTCATTCAACGCTCTGTCTGTAAATTCTCGAAATTTTATTTTCAAGTTCAGCTTCAGCTCAATTTTATAAATTTATCATATCATCAGGACCATGTAATGCTCCAATTAGCAGTGTCAACGTGGACTACATTGTCACGGAAGGCCAGACTTTAGACGATCTTTATAGCCATAATTCCGTCATTGAATTCAGCTGTGATTTAGAGAAGCAGCTCCTCTATGGTCCCTCCTTGGCATCATGTTATGACGGCGAGTGGAATCCTCAACGGGTACCAACATGTGAAGGTAAAAAGATACCTTGTTTAATGTATCTTCTATCGTGTTCATTTCATTTGATTATTTATTCATTCGTTACTTATTTATTCATTTATTTATTTGTTATTCATTATTAGGAAGTATGGAATTTTTATTTTGATAAAATCATCAGGTCCGTTAAGTTTTCCTTTTAAACACTGGATGATTGATATGTAGACTAAATTGGGGGAAAGTATTTGGCCCTGGGTTCAAGCTCCATTGCACTACAATTACTTACAACATGGTTCTAATATGTTGGAATTAATGCGAATCAATTCAAATTATCGACTCTCCCTCGATACCTTAAAAGCAGCCGGAAAATTCAACTGATAACATTATTCTTTGTTCTTGTCCTTATTATGTGGAGCGTTGTGGCCCAGTGGATTAGTCTTCGGACTTTGAAACAGAGGGTCGTGGGTTCGAATCCCAGCCATGGCGTAGTTTCCTTCAGCAAGAAACTGATCCACAGTGTGCTGCAGTCAACCCAGGTGAGGTTAATGGGTACCGGTAGGAAGTCATTCCTTAAAAAGCTGTGTGCGCTAAAATATATGAACGCCTAGCTTAGCCGGGTAATATAGGAGCGCCTTGAGCACCTAACAAGGTGGATATGTGCGCAATATAAATACCCTATATCATTATGCTATGTTTGATTTTTTTTTCTGTTTTAAAGACGTGAATCCATTTGAACTAAAATTTCGAATCACCCATCTTGACGACTCCACGGCGATCTACAGTCCTGACTACGCAGATAGGGAGTCACAGACCTTTGTTGAGATGGAAACAGAGTTGGTTTACGCGGTAAGAATTTTTTTTGCCGTATTTTTAAGAGCAGCAACTTTAATTAAATCATTCCATTACACGTTTTTTACACATTTAACATGTTTAATGCGTAGTCCCCTAATAGAACTTGTGCACGAGCTCTTGAACATGATCTGACCAATAAGTCTATGAGGCTATTGTGATTTTACCCCACAATTTAGAATCAAACTGCTTGGAATACAAAATATCCAATAATCCTTTTAACATGATGTACTGTTATACACCCCATTTATTGTTACTGAGTAAATACCTCATCCCGTGAGTATATCATGTACCTAATAATATTCTATCACAAGTCATGTAATACGTACACTTCACCCATCGTTGGCTGTGCCATTAAAAGTTGCAATTTTCAAGAAAAGTAACTTACATTTCACAATGTAATAAAGATGTGTGAGAGTGCCCAATCAAAGACTCGCCTCTATTATACTATTTCGATTTTTCCACTCTCCTTTTCATCTTATATCTAGATAGGGAGTATTTTCGAAATGTTGGACGGTTACCTGCTTTCAAAGATAGTGTCACTCTCACAACCGGATACAGATGGAATAGACGTATCCGCGGTCGTTTTCCTCCGAAAAACTTCAGCCTCTGCTACTCTCGACAGTGTCAGGGCCGAGAGTGACCGCATCCTAGGTCAGAATCCGACTATCAATGGGCTATCTTTCCGGTTCACCCTTTATGATGAATCAGTTCTTGTTTCAGGTGGGTGACTGGAATCAATTGGATTAGGATCGGATTTTTTGTGTCTTCTTACACCTATTATCTCCCAACAATTTGCTGTTGTTATTTTCAATACGCATTCAAAATAAATTATCTTGAGTTAGAATAGGTTCTGATCCGTACATCATTAAAGATATTACACTGGCAACCAATTGTGAGAAAATTAATGAGAAGCCTGCAGACCAATTACACAAATAGCATAAAGAAAGGCAAGGGACTCTCTTGGTAAGTTACATCCCTTCGAGTTAATGACAATGTCGCGTAAAGTAATGCAGGAAACGGGCACATATCATGTACACAGCCAATATAGTTATTGAAGTATAGACTTCAATTAATACACGCTAAGGCGATGGCCATATTTTGGTTATGATTAAACATTCGTAGAATATTCTTGAGGTACATATATGCATAAATTATAGGTTGATCATTGTTTTTTATAGAGCCATGCGACGTTCCTGATCTTTACGAGGCCATCGAGTTAGATTCTTCAAATGAGCCTCTTGAAAATTCCTGGTACCCAGACAGTACTGTCTTCACTCTATCATGCAGAGAGGAAGGCTATGTGATTGATGGACCAACTGAGCTCATATGCAATCAAGGTGCTTTGTTACCTGAGGAGGAACCAATCTGTACAGGTAAGCATATCGCGTTCGTCGAGAGCATGAAAATAAATTTGATGTGAACTTAATTGGATTGGCAATAAAGACAAATGGAAACTCCATGAACACATTATGTACTCGTGTGCTTTAATTTGTATGAGGGTGATAGCTCATAACAGTATATAGTTCTCCCGAAGGTCTTAAAGCACAACTGGTGACCGATATCCAGTGTACTGAAAATTCATTTGAAATAAAACCGAGGACTTATTTGATTAACTCTCCATATGATAAGTATTATACTTTTTCTCTCTCTCTCGTTTCACCTTTGCGCATTGAGAATTTAGATATAAATAGATTTGGCACCTCAGAAATCACATTTGTTATTGATATTATTATGTCAGATTCCAAATCATGACAATATTTCCATCGGCTAAAGTTGAAATATAATCCATGGAGATTAAACACTATCAAGCGTACATGAATCTCAGTCTCAAATGCTCTGTAAATTGTATCTGTCTGGTAATACGTGAATATAAACTCATCCAATACGTCAGTCATCTTGTTCCAAGTAGTATTTTACTTTACATTTCTGTACATTTTGATAATTACATGATGTCTATACTAATTTGAGTTGAAAAGGTACACCAAGCTAAATGGTATTTGATTGTATTTGGTTGTATCATCAGAAAAACAAACTACGCCAACAGTTGGGACTACTGAAAATTTGCTTACGACGATATCGACAAATACTGCTGCTGACACGACAGATAGGATTGAGACAACATTAATAGATGAGATGACTGATCGCACATCAATGGAACAAACGACCCCACCAGATAAAACTACTGACACCACACAAATGAAGCAGACGACAACAGATTCAATAAATGATACGACTGAAGTGGTGCAGACATCATTAACAGATACAACGAGCGATATTACTGATACATTTGTTACACCATCATATATTACAATTGATACAGAAGGTACACTGACATCATCAACTAATGAGGTGACTCGGACTACACAGTTAACACAGATGGAAACAGATGATTTGGCTGATAGTACAGAAAGAACACAGACGAAATCAACAGACACAAAAGATGTGACCACAGAAATGACACGGAGAACAACAGATTTACCAACTGATAATACCATGGAAACGACACAGACGATTCCAACAAATATGGTATCTGATACTAGAGAAATTATACAAACGACAACAATAAATGAAATGGCTTATTCTACAGATAGGTCACAGACGGTAACAACGGACACGTTAACTGATACCACAGAGAAAATAGAGACACCGTCAACAGAAGTAAGAGCTCATACCACAGAAATCGAACAGACAATATCAACTGTTCAGGACGGACATACTACAGAGATAGCACAGTCCACACCGGTCGACAAAATAGCTGGTAGCACAGAAATGACACAGTCAACAATAATAAACACGATATCTGATAAAACAGAAATGCCAACGGATGTCAAAACTGATACTACGAAAATGGCACATACGATACTAACCTTTACGGGAGATGATACCACAGTAGAATCACAGACGACATCAACAGACGAAATACCTGATACTACAGAAATGACACAGACAACACTGACAATCATGATTTCTGATACCACGACAACAATAATACAAACGACATCAACAGCTGACAGACCTCATACCACAGAAAAGACCGAGACGACAGTACCCGTTACGGAAGGGGAAACTACAGAAATGAAACAGACAACAGCAACCGATGAAATAGCTGCTTGCACAGAAATGACACAAACAACATCACAAGACACGATATCTGATACAACAGAAATGCCAACGGATGTCAAAACTGATACTACGAAAATGGCATATACGATACTAACCTTTACGGGAAATGATACCACAGTAGAATCACAGACGACATCAACAGACGAAATACCTGATACTACAGAAATGACACAGACAACATTGACAGTCATGATTTCTGATACCGCGACAACAATAATACAAACGACATCAACAGATGACAGAGCTCTTACCAAAGACATGACAAAGGCGATGCTAACCATTACGGAGGGTGTTACTACACAAACAGCACAGACCAGACCAACATACGAAAAAGCAGATCCCACAGAAATGACGCAGACAGCATTGGTAGACAAGGTATCTGACACCACAAAAATAACGACGATGACAGCATCCGAAGAAGCAACTTATAATCCAGGGATGACAGACAATATGATAACAAACAAGATAACTGATCACACAAATATGGAACATACAACATCAGCAAGTCAAATGGTTGATACCACAGAAGTGCTAAAGACGACATTAATGGACAGGATAGCAGAGAGCACAGGCATTACACAAATAACATCAATACACCAAACAACCGATACCATAGAAATAACACAGAAGATCTCATCAGATACAGTAACGGATACTACAGATGTAACGCACATGATCTCAACAGACATGATAGGCGATACTACACAAATAACACAGACAACATATCGGAGTGAAATGCCTGTCGATCCATCTTTGTCAACCACAGGCCTCAGTTCTACGGCTTATGAGACTTTAGAACCACATGTCACCGTTTCCCCGCAACAGAGGCCGACTTCACAAGAATCTATTTTTACAACTTCATATTCATCAGATGCTACTACTTCTGCTGTCTCATCTACTTCTTCAGAAGATGCTGGGTCATACAATACAGTTGGATATGACAAAACCGAGGCCCTATCTTCACCATTTGCAACGAAAGCAGCAGAAATGACCTCGTCTGAATTGATTTCAAGTGGGAGTGTATTGACCAATGATGGAACATTTACAGCACCCACGACTTCAGTAAATAGCAATACAATGGATCTGAAACCCACCGATGTAAATCCTACAAATGGAAACTCAAGATCAGGCAATACGATTTCCTTTACATCAGAATACATAGACGTGCCTGCAAGAACTTCCGATGTCAGCGAGCCTAATCAGCCTGTGACTGCCACCCCCAACCCTTCAGATACAACCTCCGATGGGCAATACCTAATGAGTACTAGTGCACAGCATGCGCCATCATTCTCTACTTCAGAAGACACTGGAGCTACACAGGGGATATACACACTTGTTGATGTAACTATAGCCAGCACGGATGAAGGGGTCACGACATTTGACATTGAACAAACTGTACGAGATTTAACTACATTGCCTGGATTTGAGTCAACATCAAGCCAATCCACAGTCGCAGGGACCGTTTTGGAAACTGATCCACAAACTACCTTTGATTCGATCACAGACGATCAAATTAATACCCAACAGACACCAGTTTGGAGAACCTCTCCAACTCTTACAAATTACGATATAGGTGTGACATCAACCTCTACCTACATGGTTACTGATTTCGTAGAAACTACCGAAAATAAAGAATCGATAATCACAACTAGGAGAGATCTTGGTGCAGACGAAACGACAACGACGAAACTACTTAGTATAGAATACTCATCCCTACCGTTTACTATCGGTTATCATACGGATGAAGCCTTTAAAACCGATTCAGCCAGGACGGTAACAAAGAACCAGGTAACTGTTGATACCGATGATATGACGTCCACTATGAAAATGAGTGATAATACTGCCACAACTGTTCAAGATGGTTTTACTTCAGACGAACACTCAACATCAGAATTAGTCATTTTGTCAAGCACAGCATCAACAGAGGGGGCTGCTTTTGAAACTGAAACATTTTCGAGCAGGTCTCCTGAAAAACTTGGGACCAGTCAAATCAGTGATGAAATAACAACTAGTGATTTTCCATTTTCGAGTACCGCAACTCCAATAAACATTATAACAGATGAAACGACAACCTTAAGGACTATAACTTCAACAGAATACAGTTCTGATGCATTTTCCTCTGGGGCAGTTTCCACGCTTAATCCTCTCACAGATAAAGCAACGACTAAACTACAAGACATATCTACCTGGAAGAGCACTGAAGGGGTATTTGAAACAGAAGAGGATTTTTCCTCGCAGGCCTTGACCATAAATGATGACAGTACGACAGATTCATCAACATCAAAGCCAATAAATGATCTTACGACCCTCATGATAACAACTGCAGACGATATGCATCCAACCACCAGAAAGTCATTTTCAGAAACATCGGAACCATCAAGCACCGACCAGTCGTTTTCAGATTTTGGCACCACCGAGACAGACCAGACGGTAGGCGAATACACTACAACAGGATCCTCAGCCCTTATAACTTCCCCTACATTTGCTTTAACGATGGAAACTACGATAGGGCCTACCCCGTCAGAGTCTTCCACTACAACATCAATTACTGATTCCCCATCTGTTCCAACATTAACCTACGCAGAGACGATATACACAACGCCTATAACCAGTGGCGCCGTGAAATCTACGACGTTTCTGGAAACTCGTGGTCTCTTAACAGATGGTCTTTCCAGTGATTATACCGAATCATTGGAAACATCGTCTGGTATACATGTGACAGAAAATGCCTTTACAGAAACTACATATCAAAGAGTGGCGACTGACGAGTCTACCACCTACTCGGAAGGAGCGTCCCTTGAGATTACGAGTATATCAGTTCACACAACCCAAACCGAAGATGCTCATGTGTCAACAATCACAACTGAAGCAACGGAACAGAATCCTACCACTCACACGCGTACCAAGGGTATGTGTTTACAAACATATTCAAATCAAATTTGAACCATACACATTCTTATTACATTGTGTAAATATTTATTCTTGTTGTAGAGTAGGCATATGACATAAAGTTGTTGTCAAATTATGAATGAAATTGTCTTTACTGCAAATCGATAACGTCCTTCCAATACGTCTGACATCGAATCAATAATGCATAGGTTCCCACAATACCCTTCACAATTCCTGCATTATGTTCGTGCATGGATTTCCCTTTGACGTTTACCATTATGAAGATTATAGTATTCTCATCATGGTTATGCTGGCCTAATAAAATAACTTATGACATAATGATTAAACATCACATTTCAGAGCCTTGTGAGAGCTGTAATCAAGAAACAGAGACCTGCGTAGACGGACGATGTGAATGCCGACCGAGTGCCTACCGAACGCACGTCAGCGATCAATGTTCAGGTTATTGAAATTTTATACATCGGAATGGAAGTTATATGTAGTTTAGAAGAAGCAAATGCAATGATATTTCAAGGTGTTTAGAATATGAAACAAAATATTCTTTCAAATTATTAATGGTATTAATAAGAAGCCATTTATCTTCATTCAGCACTCCCCTTTCTCCTCTTTGTTTTCTTACTCTGTGCGGAAGATCTCGATTGGTGGTGTTTATAAGCTTATCTATCAAGCTCTCTTATGTAATTTTTCTTTCTTCATAATAGGTCGGATTGAAATTACTTGTTCAGGTTGTATTCACTATCATTCCTACAGGTACAAGATCATTCACCTTTACGTTCAGAATATTTTTAATCGATAATGATCAAGCCCTTTACACCAACGACCTTCGTGATAAACAGAGTACAGCCTATCAACTTCTTCAAACAGATCTTGTCAAGTCGGTAAGGTGGGATATCAGTAATTTTGCAATCAATGGAATTTACGATCATTTAAAAAGAAATGAGAGCATTTAAGGAGAATGTTCGCTGCGATATGCCGAAAATAAGCTTAAATGTAATCGATCCCTCGTAAATATCATTTTCATTATTATTCAACATTTGTATTGCTTTCGTAAAGGTAGAGGAGATTCACCACCTTTGCACGTTAAGAACCAACTGCACTATTCGTATAAGACTAGGGGGAAACCCCGGTAAAGTGGTCCACCTGCATTCCCCCAATCACTTACATGTATAACGGGAGGAGAGACCTGCGGGTCATAGTGATTTAGTTCGCTTTTCGGCTCCTAGGCACAGGTGACGCCAAAGAAATGATAATAATAATAAATATAATAATTATAATAAAATGTTTCATTTTATCTGCATTCAGATAAATTCCGTGTTTGAGGGGATGATGAGCTTTCATGGATCAGAAGTATTCTCTTTCCAGTCTGGAAGCATCATCGTTACATCTCTGGTTTACTTTGAACAAAACTCTCCCGTCACCAATGATAGTCTGTCGAATCATATTAATAATGTCATGGAATCCAATAGATTCATAATCAACAATAACTCCTCGTATACGCTAGACGCAAGTTCCATTGTTGTTGAACGTAAGTATATGGACATGATGCATAGGATAATTACAACGATTTTGATAATTAGTGAATTATTGCTCGGAAGTAGCCTGGCCAAGAATAGAGCACCCTCAAATACTTCACCGAATTTCTTGGCACATCCAATTCAAAATAAGTATTTCTAAACCACCACCCCCTTATGATAGTATTGATATTGTATCTATAAACCTTGATAATAACAGTTGTGCTTACGATGACATCAAAAACGTCATGTCTTAAACTATCATTCCATATACTGTCGATCCCCTTGGAAGGGTAATGAATGGCATTGGGGATGATGGTTAGGAGTGATGAATCATATATAATCTATTATAGAATTGTCAATGAAGTCCCTCGAAAACAGGATATATCCGAATCACTCAAGCAACTGCACTGGCTACCAATTGAGAAGCGTATCCTCTTCAAAATCCTCGTCATAATATTCAAGAGCATCCAAGGAAAGTCCCCCTCATACATGAGCATGATCAACACCTACCAACCCTCCCGATCACTTCGGTCATCCAACAAAAACCTTTTAGTTGTTCCCAATGCAACCTTCCACACCCATGGCGACAAGAGCCTTTTCAGTTGTGGCTCCTACACTCTGGAACTCACTCCCTCTTAGCTTAAGATCCCTTTCTTCTCTAAGTTAATTCAAAGTAGCACTTAAGACATATCTCTTCCGTAAATAGTATGATTTTTTTTACAGTTAATATGTCCGTAGTTAAGTTAGTAATTTAGATATGTAAGGTTGGATATACGTTGGATGTTTTGTTATGTAAGGTAGTTAAGTTAATAAGTAAGTTTAGTTTATTAAGTTAAGTAGTTAGGTTTTGCGATGTAAAGCGCTTAGAGAAATTTTGTTAGGCGCTATATAGATATTGAATTATTATTATTATTCACAACGAGTTTCAATAATGATAAATGATTTTAGATTTGTATTGTGCACGTATCAACCTTGCTATGTGCTCAAGGCGCTTCTATATTAACCCGGCTAAGCTACATGTAGTCTACCAATTCCGGTGCGCACAGCTTTGCTAGGAATTACTTCCTGCCGGTACCTTTTACCTCATCTGGGTGGTGTTTCATAAAGCTTTTCGTAAAGTTACGCACAACTTTGAGAACGACTGGAACATGTTCTCATACATAAGTCAGCTACATAGGGAAGGGTCACCAGTCGTGCCTAAAGTCATTCGTAACTTATGGACAGCTTTATGAAACAGGTCCCTGGCTTGAGTGCAGCACAATGTGGGCACATATCTTGCTGAAGGAAAACACGTCATGGCTTGGAATTGAACCCACGTCCTTCAGAATAATAATACTAGGCATTTGTATAGCGCCATCTATCTAAGATTGAAAGACGAGAGTCTAGACCAAGACCCCCCAATATTTTTCACCGAAACTTCTTTATTCATAATTAATCATTAATTGTTGACTTCTGATATCATGTTTTTGCCATTGATTTTTCTTTCATTCAGCAACGAACGAATGCTTATTAGGAATAGATGATTGTTCTCAGTTTGCGACATGTTCTGATATGAACGAGGACGGCTTTAACTGCACATGTATCGAAGGGTATACTTCAATGTCTATCACACCTGGTTTGCTGTGTACGATAGGTATGTCCTAAAACAATAAAGTATGTATTTCACTTCATCTAATTGGTGTTATTACTTACACATGCTAAGATAACTCGTATCAAATGTATGCCCTTCACATGACAATGGGTACATTTGAGTGTTTTTAACGAACACACGATGTTCCTCGTTAAATAATTTAATAAACTATCTCTGACATTTCCACTGTTTTTTTTTTGTATTCACTGGATATCTTTGCTTATGACCAAGTCAACACTGAAAGAAATCGATTTCCGTAGGCCTTTCAGAGTATAATGCATATCAATCATTATATATCAAGAATGTCACATTTTATTCAAACCGTTCTTTAAAGTCAGTCCTCCCTGGGGTACTCATTCAAAAGATCATGTGTCATCTAAATTGACCGAAGTACGTAGCTAATATTCTTTGAAATGTGAAAAGTGAGATTATGTCGTGGTTAAAATGATGTCAGATTTGGACTTGTACTGATATTCCCTTTCAATATATTTTGATTTGTTTAGAAGTAACAACTCCTACAACTCCAACGACTACCGAAGAGGCCAAGAGTAACCAACCAACTATAGGTAATATTGACTTATATTATAAGAGAAATACCGAAGTCAGCAAAGAACTGATTTTTTTCCATTCATCATAAAACAACTTTTTTCCTGGTTAATCTTTTAGCTAAAAGCATGTAAGGTTTAAGAGATCTCTTTACCCTAGAAAAAATAAATTATCATAAAAAGCTGAAAGTCACAAGATATGCATTGCTTTCAGTCAAATCTTAAATACATGTATCTATTACAAAATCACCGTTACACGTTTTAGGAAGAGATGAGGTATTGAAATGATAAGAACGAGGCAGTTTGAAACCTGTAAAACAAGATAACAAATAAAAAAATGAACCTTCTTGTCCACGGACTATTTCTATTTTATTGTTATTTTTATTTTATTGTCTAATATCTGTATAGTTTTTTTTTGTGTGCTTTACTTGTTGTAATTTCTCGTTGCCCATTATCATTTCTTTCAGCAACATGGATTTTGATAGCAGTTTCGGCCGCTGGTGGCGCTATCATTATCATTCTGCTAGTGTCACTTTTCTGTGTAATCAGGAAAACAAGCAGAAGAAAGATAACACACCCAGAAGATACGATGGTTGTACCAAAAGATAAAAAGGAAAAGGTAAAAAACTACAATTTGGGCTCACTAAACCGTACGTTGTAAAATATTCATTGTCAAGTAATTAAGTATAAGGAATCCTTCGATCATTAATATTTGGGAAAGTAATAAAAGACATTCATATTAGTATAATAATTTGTATTATTTGTAGTAGTGTTAGTAGTAGTAGTAGTGGTAATAGTAGTGGAAAAGTGTAGTAGTAGTAGTAGTAGTAGTAGTAGTAGAAGTATTAATAGTACTATTTTTTTGTTATTTCTATAATATTTTATTTTTTATTAACATCATTCATTGTTGATGTTTTCATTTTTACAAAACATGATTAATATTGATGCAATTATTACCGTTTTATTCCTCCTTCCCTGCCCACTCCTCTATATTTTCCTCTACATTCGTTCTTCATTCAGTTGGAGGCCTATCGTGGCTACTACACGTCTTTTAACGAATCAATTGACGAGTCAACAGCAGACTCTGTCGAGGATACAGCATTATGAGGCATCTGAATCATCAGTTCACAGTCGAGCAGACTTACAGATGAAGCGAACTGTATGACATTGACATTGTAGTCTTTCATTCACTGTGCCATTACTACCTGGTCATTTGATTTGAACTGAACTGGTTTATCAAAAACAGCATCGAACAGGCAGCTCGCAGGCTGACGATGTTCAATTTACAAACAAATATCAAAAGGAATGTACATTTGAGATAACTGTTTACAATACAGTGAATAAGTTATCTTACAACTTTACAAGTACAGAAGAGCTAAGTTGAGTAGTGAACAAGTGTGATATCATTCCATTGGGTCTCAGAATGTTGCATTATGGGTTGGAAACCTGGCCAGACTTGAAAAGGCAGCTGGTTCGTATCTGCTTTAAATACTATCCTGACGGTATGAAAATGATGAAATGAAATATATTGTTTTATTGTTAATAGATTGTATCGTAATAATGTGTGACATAAAAATATAATGCATTGTCACGTTTTCAACCGTAATGACTCGATATCGTTGTTACATCATTTATGCTTAAAAACAACGCAAAGTTTAATTTATATGAAACGAAACACATACGGCTACTACTTTTGATTGTTTGGGTTTTTTCACTCTAGAACTCTCATGAATGTAAACTAAAATTTCATGATAGTCGTGTTCTTCTGCCAAAGGTCATGACTACAACATGATTTGCGGGCCATGGACCTACTAAGTTGCAGTAGGTCAATCAAGGCGAGCCAAGGCGACTTCAGCAATTTAAATAGTCAATACAATTTGAAGAACAGAATGACAGCATGAGTTATAAACGTTTTAAATGTAGAGGCACTTTTTCCAATATTTTTTATTAGGATCGTATACGTTAGATTTTTATACTGTTCGAGCATCGTTTGCTATTATCTTAATGTATGTAATCGGTTACTCATTATGACTTTTGAATTAAGTTTTAATGTTCTACAAGCCCAAAGTGTTTCAATAGAGTGCAATAATCCTTGTCCGCTGCAAATATATGTTTTGACTAATATACCTTAGATTTGAAAAAAATAATGATGAATACTTAAAGCGCCCACATTTTTTTTATTTCTTTTTATTTTCAAAATTATTCATTTGTGTATAATGCTTAAATTTGTAAAGCTACTCATCTTTGTGCATACAAATAAATGCGATATATCTTTTAAAAAGAAAAGGTCCTCTGAAAATTACGATTGCTTTTTAAGTTTTTAAAATTGATCAAATAAATTAATAAACAAATTAAAACATCGCTTATCTTGTCTGTGTATTTTGAAAAAAATAATAATCATACAAATTATATAATGAAGTACAGTTTGCATGAGCCTTTTAACGATTTAAGGTTTAGATGATCGAATTCAGCGTGCCCATATTATATTATAAAGTGTAAACGATAATTTATTCACATTCACGCGTCCATGCTCCATGAGTTGATAGAAAAGGCGGCGGATATAAAATTAATGAAATATGATTTAGAATAAAGTTTCAGCTAAATGATGTACATTTATATTTCTTTAACTGCATTGTCGTCATTCGTGTCAAAGTATTACATACATGTTTGTCAGCATGATTAAAATCATTTAACATTTGTTTTGAAACTTTTACCGCTTGGTTTCGACTCTGTACGTCATTATATTTCAGAGTCTGATCCATGATTTTCCGAGGGGGTGGGGATTTTCTTCAAAGAATTTGCAAATGAAACTAAAAGGTCTTTCTTCCCAACTTTAACATGAAATATTTCATATCAGATATCGAAATTAGGTGTACACATGTGTATGTACAAAATTTTCCACTAAAAATATGTTTCAGGTTCCTAAATCCTTCAGTGATCTATCTATATTTTGTATTGATTTTTAAGACGCTTATGACACGTAGTAAATAAAAATCAAAGTCTCTCCATTGTTTATAACACATTAGGGTTGGGTAATGGTTGAGTAAATTTGCCTATTTTCTCGACATAGAGCAAACAAGAATATTCAATTAATCCACACTTCGGGGTGACCATGTTGATCTTTGATCAGGGCATGCATTACTTCTCCCTTGTTTTGTTTGTTGTCGCGTTAACCATTAATCTTTCCATTAAATACCTCGCCCGTTCAATAGTATAATACTGTTTCTTTTTCTATTCTTATTATCTATGCCGATACAAATATCAATACGAACATAAAAATGCATCCGGCTATATCCGCCCTTTGATCTTACTCTGAGTCAGGAAAAACATCAATCAGACAATAATTTCATTTTACGAATATCAATGCAATAGTACGTGCATTATCATTTACCATGGAGCTAAATCTATTTATCGCATTCTTCACTCTTTCAATCGCTTTGGGATCGCCTGTACCAGGTAAGAAATTTACGAATCTGTTTTATCTGGTTGTATTCTTTAAAAAAAAGTAGAATATAGTCTGCACTGGATCAAAACGTGATGATTTTGCTTGCTTATGGTGGCATTGCAAATGTCTTTACACATGGGCTTCTTGTTTTTTTTATGTAATTTGATCAGGTTTCATTCATAGTCTTTGCATACCCTGGTATAATCTATATTCGATAATTAAAAATTGCAATGTATACTGAGCAAAGGGTTGTTGTTTACTATTGTCCTAAAATATCAGTCTGAATAGCACTCAACTTAATGCTTCCAATCAAATCTATGTTCATTTTCTACACTTTTGTCATGGCGATCATATGGGTAACAATGTAAACGATGCCTATTTTATTCATCATTTTTCACGTCTGTATGTGTGATTTTCTTATAACATTTGTTAAGGGGAGTGGGACAGAATTTGATGGAATAAGGTGACATTATTTGGTGTAGTACAGAAGTAACATATTATCTTACACATAATCGATGTAAACTTAAAGATCAAGTCCACCTCAGAAAAATGTTGATTTGAATCAATAGAGAAAAATCAGACAAGCACAATGCTGAAAATTTCATCAAAATCGGATGTAAAATAAGAAAGTTATGACATTTCAAAGTTTCGCTTATTTTTAACAAAATAGTTAAAATGAACGAGCCAGTTACATCCAAATCAGAGAGTCGATGATGTCACTCACTATTTCTTTTGTTTTTTATTGTTTGAATTATACAATATTTAAATTTTTACGAATTTGATGATTAGGACCCCCTTGCCTGAAGCACAAAATGTTAAAATAATGGAATTCCAGGTGTTCAGGGAGGTATGAAACTTCATTTCTCATGACAATGACGAGAAAATCAAAAAATTTCATATTTCATATAATAAAATACAAAAGAAATAGTGAGTGAGTGATGTCATCAGTTCCCTTATTTGCATACCGACCGAGATGTGCATATAACTGTTTTGTGAAATGAAGCGAAACTTTAAAATGTCATAACTTTCTTATTTTACATCCGATTTTGATGAAATTTTCAGTGTTATGCTTGTTGAATTTTTCTCTTTTTATTCAAATCAAGTTTTTGTTGGCGTGGACTTGTCTTTCAACGAAAATGTCTTTCCACATGGCACAGGACATGCAGGAAGAAAGCAGTTCGCCTGAATAATTGCAATGATATAATATTTTTGTTCCAACATGATTATTTTGTATTTGTTTATTAAAGATTTTCAAAATTCTTCTTAACTCATATCGTTTGAGTTATTTGCCCATTTAAGAAGTGTTTTCTCTTATTAAAATTCAGTTCCCTTTTAAAACAATTAACATTGGATCCGGGTCCATGAACAATTATGATCTTACCTGGAAGGTCCCTGACAACATTTTAACTGGTAAAGTTGAATCAACGGTATCCCAATGTTTCGACGGCAAACTTGACATAAACCATTCCATGACAACTTATTGGTTTTAATATGACAGGTTACAATGGAATGAACGAATTTGTTTAATAATAGAATTAGAACGTTAGTCATATCAGACGTAGTAGTAGTAGCAGCAGAGATTTTTATGTTAGATACATTGAGAGATATATGAAACATAAAGTTTAGGATGGCGTGCAGCCTCTACCCTCTCCCCCCGGCCTCTTCTTAAAAGAAAAATACATTAGCGCAGCACCTATGTAGTAGAAACTTGTGTTCGTGGTTACCTGTTTCCTTTTCAAGTTCCTGTAAAATGTGGAAAGGATAAAATGTAACTTTTCACTTCCTAATTTTTAAATTGTCTTTTTCAGAATGTGGACCACCAGAAACGTTACCCAACGTCCTCACCTCTCCCAGCGAAACATCTTACCCGCTTTGGTCAAAAATCACATTATCATGTGATGATGGATACAGTCATGTTGGAAGTCAATACTCGTACTGTGTTGAAGCTGGTGTATGGGACCCAAGTCCAGATAATGCCTTGTGCTTGGGTAAGGAAAGTACAAAGGACCGTTTCATGAAAGTTGTCAGCGCTGACAAGTTGTCTTTCTCCGACAGTTACCATAGTAACAGTCAGAGGCCAGTGCCTTTCAGCCAATCAAAACCAAGGATTTCACTGAAATTGTCAGCACTGACAATTTAGTCAGCACATGAAACACCCACCAGAAACACCCACCAGGTCGATAATAGATGATCTGAGGAGCGTTTCATGAAAGTTGTCAGCGCTGACAAGTTGGCTCTCTCCGACGGTTACCATAGTAACAGTCAGAGGCAAGTGCCTCACAGCCAATCAAAACCAAGGATTTCACTGAAATTGTCAGCACAGATATTTTAGTCAGTGCTGACAACTTTCATGAAACACCCCTCTGATCACGCCAATGAATGAGTTTGTTAAACCCTGCAAAATCTAAATCAACAATAGGAGTGCCTTGAAGGGATGCTCCGAGCTGATTAGATTTACATTTCAAAAAATAGATTAAAATTCACAAAGAAAAATGCTGAAAATTAGATGAAAATCGGATAACGAATAGCGAAGTTATTGAATTTTATAAAAGATTTGCGTTCTTCCGGTGAAACAGTTCGAGGCATGTCTTCATGAATATTCATTAGGTGGAATGATCGTGCCATATCCCCACTTGTTCTTTTGTATTTTTCATATGAAATTCCATAGGTTTATTAGAAAACTTGTACAAAGAACTTCAACAAATGGATTGATAACTGATTCATAATTATTTCTTGCTGCAACTTATATCATAATAATGGAGACACATCATTTGCACATTATTTTATGAAAAATGAAACAATTATGATTTCATGTAATAACATAAACAAAAGGAAAGTGGGAATGTGACATAATAAGTCCCACCTGAATGTTGAATATTCATTAAGAAATGCCTAGAACTGTTTCACCGGAATAATGCAATTCAATGACGTCATTATTTGTGATCCGATTTTGATGAGATTTTCAGCAATTCGCTTTGTGAATCTTACTCTTTTTTTGAGGTATAAATATTTCCAGCCCGAAGCATCCCTTTAATGGGTTAAAAATTCGACTGGTTTTTCCAGCAACCCTGGCCAATATTTTGTCAGTCTTGGAGATAGTTCTTCATATGTTTTAGATATGTTTTTTAATATTCTGCCTCTTTATTTTCTGAGATTATTTCTTTTGGTTGGATTTCTAAAAAGTTTTCATGTCTACCTCCGCATAGCAAGTGCATAGATCGTAATTCATAGACATAATAGTAAGCATTAATAGAGGTGGGCTACAATACAGAGGTCATAAAGAAATGATGTTTCAAATTCATGGGCCTACGATTAGGACATGTAAAACGTATATTATGCATTACCCAGAGAAGAAGGGGTTTTTTGCCAATGGAAGCCTTGTTACGTATTCATCTGCCATCGTCTCTAAGAATGTCACCATTTCATAACCCTTGTACACTGTAAAAATGAAGTGCTAATTTAGCACTTAAAGTGCTTGTATAGTGACTGCACTACGAGTGCTGATTTTCTAATTTAATTTTGAACTAGAAACTCAGCACTCCTAGTGCAGTCACTATACAAGCACTGTAAGTGCTAAATTAGCACTTCATTTTTACAGTGTATGCAGCATTAGATGTACTTTCTTAGGTCAGCAAATATTAGTACATAGGCCCCCCCCCCCTCTACCCTATGAACGCACAAAAGGAAGGTCCTTCAATGAGCCCCGTCCCTCTAATTTTTCAGTTGTATTTCTTTCTCTTCAAAAATAAAGCCAATTGTGCTCAACCTGCCGTAGGACCAAATGTCGTGCATTTTCCGTTTGGACGTGACCCGGAATCAACGCAATCTGTGTACAATCACGAGGATGTAATACAATACGCATGCGCGGAAGGAATCAGTTCTAACCTCGTGGGACCAAATGAAGCAACATGTGAAAATGGAATATGGGTACCTGCAACAACGCCTTCATGCAATCGTAAGTGGTTTGTTTCTCCATTTTAATCATCTTGTCAATTGCCATGTTTGCTACGGTGTATATCGCTTTCAATTTTTCTATCACAAATATACATAGTGCTAGGACCAATTTTCAATTACTGATTATTTTCCTACGATGATTTCGAGTATGAAATATAAATCGCGATTTGTTTTACTTGCAAAACATGCGATTGTATTATTATCAATCGTAGGCCTAATAGTAGTAGTAGTAGTTGTAGTATTTTATTGATATCATGATTTTTTAAGTATCATAATTATTATCATAATCATTATTATTAATGTTAGTATTATCAATAATAGTCATCATCATCGCATAATGCTAAACATAGATTTTAGTCAGGTCAATATTATTGAGCTCTGTTTACCTCACCTTCTACAAAAATAATCAAATTAAAAGTAATATTCTTTTCTACCATTATTTCCTAATCACATGAACTGACCAGACTGTACACCTCCTCTTGTATCGGATCCAAAGGTCATTAAACTTTCTCCAAATCGGCAGACCTACGCCACGAACGACGAAGTGATTTTATCATGTTCTGATGACGTCAGGTATACAGCTATAGGAACAAACGTTACCTATTGTGAGGAGAACGGCAAGTGGACACCAGACCCTACAAAGATGATGTGCCGTGGTAAGATTTGGAATAAATGATTGGGTGAAAAGGGAGAAACAGGAATACGTTTAACATTTGTATACTTTTTATTAAAAATTAAAATAGTATGAAATATATCACGATTTAATTTGTTTTTAATTTTGTAATTTGTGACTGTTATATCAAGATGTGATTGCTCCTTTCTGAAAAATGAATTAACTTCAATGACCTATATTGCACCGTATACGTGCGGTGATGTAACCTAATTTAGTGATAGCCCTTCGAACACCCCTCCTTTTAAAACTAATACTTGTATATGAACATAATTAAGAAGATTTGTAATCAAACATTTTCTTTCGTCCCAATTTACGCATAAGAACTTGGATTTCACCAGTTGATAGGAGTATAGGAAGCAAAGAAACGCATGGGGCATTATTTAATATTTTTAACAATTCAAATATCTTACTGCATCTGATCTTTCACAGGACATTTGTTTTATGAGATAATTTACCATTCATCTATAAACAGTGAATTAAAAGTTTTTAATAATTTATCCTTGCTAGATTTATTAAAATTTTGCAAACTCCTTTATTTTAATAGCGTATTCTTTGATTTCAGATTTTCAACAAGAAAGGTTTAATGTAAGGCGAAATACATGATACTACATTATGAATTTGACTTTCCCACGGAAATGTCGTCGGGGGGAAAGGATCGATGGCATAAAAGTTCTGGATTTTTTTTTCTATTTATTTTTTTGGGGGGGGGGAGGTGTTGTTAAGCAAAACAAAACAAAAAGAAATCAAGATGGTGTTGGTGAGAGGGCACTCTTTCCAGGTACACAGTTTGGTGTACTTCTTTTTGGATGCAGAAAATGAAATGCTCAATGTATTCCACATCTATATGTTTTCATATTACAGAGAACTGCCAGCTCCCAGCCCATGACGCATTGGTCGAGTCACGCCCACTACGGAAGATGAGCGTTGAAGGAGATGCGAAGATTTCCCGATTCAACGCCGTCATTCAAAACTCTTGTCCTACTGGAAAGGTATTGGTTGGACCAACCACGCAGAGATGTGTTCAAGGAAAATGGCTACCCGATCGGAAGGTTGTGTGCACCTAAATCAGGGAGTTGCGTCACGTGGATGTATTCTTGAATTAATGGGGAATGGTTCACAACTCATAATTAATAGCTTTTTACGTTGTCAAAAGTATAACTTCTGGACGATACTATAATGTTGGAAACACAGCATTGCTACTTAAAACTTACTTAAATGCAAAATTGCTAATCTGGTGAGACGAGGGGCCACTCATTTAAATCTTTTGAGAGTGCATTATAGCTGCTTCTAGTCAGAGTGAACAGTGTATGATTAGTCATTTTCACTCCAAAAGGAGCTACCATGCACTCTCAAAAGATGTCAATCCCACTCCAAACCGACTGGTCTCTCGTCTCACTATGCATGCTATGAGAGGAGTGTGATTCTGGACTCGTTTGCATTCAGAGTATACTTCAAATATTGACTTGAATTTGTTGTAACTCACTTTCTTTTTTTTCTTTATTTAAATAATTCATCAAGAATTTTATATAATATCTATAATTAGCCTATATTGATACATGTTTCAGCAGACTAGTATTCACTCATTGACAAGAAAGGTAATTCAAAGGCAATTGATGTCACACAATGTAGTTTATATTACTGTAAGGGAACCGATATTACATCTTCCTATCCCCAACCTTCTCCTAACTCACTAGTTACTCCATCCCCCCTTCCCCTCTCGCTGTATATAGTTTATAAATCACACAGTGATTTCCTACCTAATCACTTTAATGTCGTGCATAAAAGTGTGTATGTCATGTTTTTACACCACGTATGCTGATTGCTAAAGATTAATTCTTGCTTAGTCGCTACGCTCCCTCGCATATATCATATATGATTCTGTGATGATATCTCATACTATCCTTACATTGTACATTAAGAGGCTTTTTTATAGGAGGAAATTATTTTTTCTGACTTATGATCATATGATTTTCATTACAGATCGAGCATACTGATCTTTAACAAATAGGAGTAATGCCGAAAATTTGTTAACAAATTGTAATTTCCTCCTATAAAAAAGCCTCTTAATGTACTATCTATTGTCCACGGCGGACGGCATTTAAATATTAATGAGTCAGAAAGAAGAGGATCGGGGGGATTCGTATTCCAGTTCATCGTGGTTTAGCCGTGAACCAGAATAGCCTGGTGGTTGAGTCGCTGCCCGGCAAGCAGTAGATGGCAGGTTCGAATCCCACTGGTTCCAATTTTTTCTGACTTATGATCTTATGATTTTCATTAGAGATCGAGCATACTGATCTTAAACAAATAGGAGTAATGCCGAAAATTTGTGAACAAATTAATTATCCCTACATTGTGCTCATTACTGAGAGTAGAGAGTTTTCGCACTCACTACGGAGCCGCTCTCTACAACCACGGACCTATTCCGTAATAGGTCCATGCTACAACGCATCAATATTCATCGACATTTGGAAATGCAAGTCAAATCTCAATAGAGAGCTTATATCGAAAGTTGGTTGACCGGGAACAGCAGCGTGGTGTCTTGACTCTGAACAACGATATATTTGCAATTGTTCGTCCGGTGCAAACCTTCTGATAACGCCGGTCCGCCAGCTTAAAAAAAAAGCATCTCAGCTCTCCATTGTGATCTTACTTGCACTTTAAAAGGAACTGGTACGCTTTAGAGGGCAGCTCCGTTGTAAATGCGAAAACTCTCTAGTCATTTCACGACGATGAAGCGTTCCCAAGTTTCTATTATTTTAATGATATACATGTAGTGCATCGAAGTTTGATATTTCACTTATTTTCTTGTTGTATGAGATAGTACTGTTTAATATGTGGTAATAAAACAAATGAAATTTGAATAACTTGCATTGCAGTTAGAACATGTTATGATTTCTTCGATTTTTTTTTATTCAGGGCGTTTTATCGAGTAATATGCGTGCAGCGATATGCATACTTACCTGTGTGTTATATGGAGTGGATATACATTTAACCATTGCTGGATCGGAAATGAGTAATATATAAATAATAAAGATGGGTGAAAGAGATCCAGGGAACGAGAAAGAACGATATAGCGAATTGTGTAAAGAAGGGGAGAGTGTGTATTTAGTGAGGAAAGAGATAGGGGTGGGGTACCAAGGTTACAAACAAAGCATGGGTTATGTTAACCCAGGGAGCCAAGGAGTCGACCGTGCAAAACGAGGGAGACACTTTGGTAGATTGGGGTCTTAATAGTAATCTAGATAAAATGTGGAAACAGAAATTATGCACTTACCACGATTGTATCGATGAAGGTCTATCGTGACACCCGACATCGAGGCACAGACTGGAACCTCAAAAAAAACCCGAAAAGTTCTGTCGCGATACCTCTCCTTTCAAAATTAAAAAAAAACAAAATGGCTGATTTGAGTGGGGTTTTTTGTTCGAGGTTCCAGTCTGTGCCTCGATGTCAGGATTTGTGTGTAACGATAGACCTTCATCCATATAATCGTGGTAAGTGAGTACTTTCTGTTTCCAAATATTATTACGATTACTATTGAGACGACAATCTACCCCAGTCCCGTGTCACCCTCGTTATGCACAGTCGACTCCTGGGGAGCATTTCATGAAAGGACATGTCAGACGTTTTATCCGACAAGTCCCATTTTATCCGACAGTTTCCATAGTTACAGTGCTTCTCAGCCAATCAAAATCAAGGAAAGATGTCAGATCTGACAAGTTGTCGGACAAAAATGTTGATGAAACACCCCCAGGGGGCGTTTCATGAAAGGACCTGTCGGATGTTTTATCCGACAAGTCCCATTTTATCCGACAGTTACCATAGGAACAGTGCCTCTCAGCCAATCAAAATCATGGAAAGATGTCAGAGCTGACAACTTGTCGGATGAAAATATTGAGGAAACGCTCCCCAGGGTTCCCTTGGTTAGGATAATATGTATGTGAGTGTACGTGGGGGCGTGTGATTGTGTGAGTGTGGAAGAGAGAGATATATATTGAGTAAATAGGAGAGTAACAGAGAAAGACATGGGAAAAGAATGCAAGAGAGATGAGATGGCACTAAGATTTGGTTTAACATGTTTATTTAAAGAACATTGTTGTAATGCCCACCAATATCAAACAGGTCCAAATCGTTCGTACTTTGGATGAATACGATTACGGATGATTGTGCACCAAACACTGGTCCAATTTTGTAAAGATTTATAAATAATGGTAAATTAAACACTTTGTTCTTGGATGGTGGTTGAGTTACCACACTGTTAGAAAATTTATCTTTAAAATAAAAGAAGCTCCTGCAGCAGAGTCTCGAGAACACCTGGAATCTTACCAGATCGCGTAATCGTACAGGAAATTGGTATTTGGTGTATGTAACCTTACAAATTTCCTTAAAGAAGACACCCTTTTCCCTTTTTAAACAGACCTGTTCTGTTAAATTGCAGAAAAACTCACAGAATGATTCTGTTATTGTTTTCTGCAAAATCTTTTTTTTTTGTAAAATCAAGGGTTTTTCAACAGTGCATGGCATGATGGAAGTTACATAGAAATGCTACTATACAACCGTAAGTCATTTAAGGGCTAAATACTTATGGAAGATGAATGGTGTTTAAAACTTCCATTACGCACATGATACCTTTGACAAAATGTTGCCCCCAAAATGTCTAATTTAGTCACATTAGAGGGGAAAAGGCTAGCTGACAATAAAATTGTAGCCTGTATTGGAACTACTGAAATCTGCGATGTGTTCAGAATTTGGATCGAGTAAAAAAAATGGATGACACTCATTATTCCGAGGTTTCGTTGTTCCGATATTTGCAAACTGGCGGACAGGGTATACAGATATATATGTTCGTTAGTCTAAGAAGAAAAGAAAAGGTTTATTGATACGACTAATTGTGGATTATTAGAAAGATAATAGGTCGAGTTATTCCGAATGTTTGTTACTCAGATATTACTAGGAATATCAGATAATTTAATAAAGTTTGATAGTCAGAAAATGAATTATGGTTAATTAAAAACCATTATAATAAGAAATAAAAAAAATACAAACCTTATACTGTAAATTTTCGGAAGGACTAACTAGAACAAATGGTGATATTGATATAAGTCTGCAACGACAGTCGAGCCTAATATTTGCTCTTAATATCTTAAGTTCGGGACATCTGTCCAAGTTTCGTGCCAATGATAGGGGTAAAATTATATATATATATATATATATATATATATATATATATATATATATATATATATATATATATATATATATACATATATATATATATATATGTATATATATTCATTTAAAACAAGGGGAAAATGAAAATAACCATGATCAAAACAAAACTTGAGAAAAAAAGCTTTATGTGAAATGAAATAATTACTCATAAAGAGTGAGATTCGATTCAGTCTAAGATTCTTTATAAAACTTCGTGCATTGATCAGTTCACCTTGAAAAACCGGAAACAGAGTGATGCTACTTCAGTTTTCGCTAAAAAAAAAGCAGGAGACTGAGTGGGCACTTCACAAAGGTGTTTTGAATTTATATATTTGCCTTGTAGTAAACCTTGTCAAATGCAATATAGTCGTTACAGAGAGGTGTGGAAATGTTTACTTATTGGAGTTTTAGAACTGTAGGAATATGAGTTTGATCAATTACAAATGATATGTTGACATAACAGATTTCTTGAATACTTCTCAAGGTGTGTCGCTGATTGGCACTCCAGATTAGGGAGGTGATTCAGAGACGCCAGTCACACTCCTACACTGATACCCAATCGGCATATTTATGGTCAAGGCATGCACTTGCAGAATAACCGCATGGCTTTAGCTGAAAAGTACGTTAAAAAAGGAAAAACAAAACGAGGTATATCAGTCAAATGGAAATCGTGATCAGTAACCATGGTAACCAAACTATTCAGTGTACACAAATCATACAAACTGGTAATATTTGTTGGTGTTAGAAAATGTCATTTCACTCTTGCTAAGTCAAAGTAATTACAACTAGCTTATTGTCTGCCTGATTTAATAAAGGTCAAATACATGTATTAGGAACGCTGTATCCAACCTGTCAAAAGCAAGATATTGGGATAGGGGTGTGGATGTTAGTGTGCTTGGAATTGAATTCTGAACCGATCATGGTTCTGGAACCAAGGGTACGAACCACTATTAAGCGCAACAGGACTAATTATAATTCAACCAAAGAGCGCTCGCTTTTTTTCCATCTATCATAACAATACACGAGTCGAATATGCACATAAGTCATTTCTAAACGATCCCTGTTTTCCGATTGATATCGATCTTTCCAGTGTGTCCTGGGCTCAAGGCTATAATGTTGTCATTTTGTCCTCCAATCTCTCCCATCATCATTCAAATTATTTCATTGACTTCGCATTTTCTGACTCGTTACTCCTATGCCCACACTCTCTTGGTAATGGTTTTCTGGTAACAAAAGTAAAAATAAGACTTGGCAATTGGTATATTGGTTTGGAATCATCATATCTCTAAGCTTATATAGGAATCGTCCTGGTTAATATCGGTTTAATTGTCTAGTTGTTACCAGAATTCACGACAGGATTCGAATATTTATTTGCATCGCTTTGTCGTTGGTGTTTTGGACTCCTCAAGTTGAACGGCCATTCATTTCAACAGTTATGAAGAGCAATACATTATTTTGCTCGTTTATAATTGCTGCTATTTTTGCAGTTTTATTCATTCAGCAATCTAAAGGAGGTAAGTTATTAATGTAAATTCTCCGTTTTTTACAATCAGTAATATTTTTGAAGAAGTTATGGCGTGTTTATTTTTAGACTCCAATCCTTCGGTAATGATATCAGACGCTGTTGGAGAAAACATAAAGTTGATAACTTCACACAAGAAAATACAAACTAAGATTCACTCTACTTAAGTGGCTTATTGATAAATATGTTTCACAATAAAAAAAAATATTTGAATTGAATTAATTTGAATTGAAGGTTTCATTATCATTTCATCGCAGCCAGTAGCTGAATTGAGAAAGATTTTAACGGTAAAAACATAATATATAAACATAAACAGCGAACTATTTGATGTAAATTATAACCGCAACAACAGTGAAAGTAAACAAATATTTTTTTAAAGATATGTCCAATAACCAATTAATATTCTAGTAAACTTTGGAGACATTTGAGGTTAAAGGCGGGAAAACAGTTTATTGGGGTAATGAAAACACAGTCACTATAGACAAAAAGATACATTGATCATGTAGAACCTATGATTGCTTTATTCTATTTTCTCTTGTATTGACCGTCCAGTAAAAGTAATATCGACAATATTAGGCACATGATAAAATGTCATTCACATATCTGGGATTGAGGAAATTAAAAGGGATTGACAATTCCTCACGAGCTTCAACTTCGTCGTCTGAATTATTTCAGTGTTTAGTGAAATATTGATAAGTAGCTGAGCGTGTATATATTAACACTTGTTTTTTCATAATATGATATTTTGGGGCATTTTGCTTATACAATCTGCAAACAATCTCCTGTAATTGAAAATGGAAAGCCGGGATTCAATCCCCGGCCGCGGTACTTATGCCCTTGAGCAACGCATTTAATCTGCAATGCTCTTTTATCCTGATATCAAATAAATTGAAATGCTATATGCATTATTTGTAACTAGGTGTGAGCTTGTTAAAACAATAATAATAACACAAATAATTGTTTGCACTATTCTTTATTTGTTTTTACATTTCTTCTAGAATGTGAAGCCCCTACCTTGTCAGATGAGACCCGTGTCATTGTGTCACCTGATCAGAATACGTACAGTGATTGGTCCTATATTCAACTCACGTGTGATGAGATGTATTCACCAAGCGGGTCTGACTATAGCTATTGCGATCCTCAAACAGGATGGGACCCCGATCCATCTTCTTTCTTTTGCTACGGTAGGATAACATTTTATAGAGGGGCTGCGGAAGCGGGGGCGGCTGGAGCCCCCCCCCCCCCCAGCCGAATTATTCCTCTGCATGGCTGAAGGCCCCCCCCCCCACACACACACACACTTTTTCCAAAACCGTGTACAAAAAGTACAAATGACTACAGGATTGTGATTTTTTGCATGGTCACCCCCCCCCCACTTTGAAAACCGTTCCGCGGCCCCTGTTATGTTAATGCCATACCCACACAATGGACCAAACATAAATTGTAAATTTTCATTGGTCATATCTGTGTCAGTTTCGTTGATAGGACACTATTAATACTCTTACAGTAAACATTAAAACTTTACTACGTTTTTGTTGAAATGTTAATCAAATAATATTCATGTTATGAATGGTAACGTTATTCTTCTGGCAATTGGAACCCGGTTCTTTTAGATAGCGTCATTGGATTTCGACACCATTTGATAGGCAATTACATATCACCTCACCTAAGGTATCTTTAGAGGATACTTTTCATCTAATGAATTTCAGACTTTTATTCATGCCTAATCATCTTCACTCTCATCTTCCCGCTCCACAATCTGCCTTTCGTCTTCTTCGATGGATCCCTTTGTCTCATTTTTTTTATATGTCCTAATCAATTCATCTCAGATGGATGTACAGCCCCAAGTCTCCCTTCGAACACAATCCAATTTCCGATTGGTGAGTCATACTCTTCAACCCAGGAATCCTACGATCACAATGACATCATCGTATACGAATGTGCTGAGGGGTTAGACGGGACTCTTGTTGGGCCCGATCAGGCAACTTGTATCAATGGAGTTTGGGAGCCCTCACTAGAACCTTACTGTACAGGTGAGCAATGGAATTAAGATTGCGAAGGTAACATTGCCTTTTGGGCAAAATTAGCCTCAGATTAGGCCCCTTGCTCTGTTACAACACCACATTGGTATTATGATATTCCCTATAATCGTGTATAATAACCTGTCATAATGATACTCGCTCTAATATATGAAGAACCTGCAATGACCCTTTTGGGGGTTCAGAACCTATAGGAAATTTGAGCTATTCTATATATTTTCTTGACACGTTTTTATTTGTGACTAGCCACCCCAAAATAATTCACCAGGGAAGGTTCTCTTTGAATAGTCAAAATATGTGTTTTTTTCTTAAAAAGTAAAAAAAAAAAAGAAGAAAATTAGCTTATCTGAAAGACTAATTCTTCTGCATAATAAAATGTAAACAAATTTGAAGTTGTAGGCAAGATATACGAGAGTTCGACTTTGACATCATTTTGGCGGACTTCCTGGAAGTTTATTAAAGATTGCACAGTTTGCACATCTCATATTTGAGTGAACTCCGAACTTTAAAGTGTGTTTTCGCCTTATTCTTTGAAAGTTTTACTAAATTATTTTGCATTCAATCACGGAGCAAATGACCATAAAAACAATTCGATTCGCCATCTTTTTTATACAATCCTGAACTAAACTGTAGAATTTGATGAAATTTAGGAAGATTTTTAGTGAGTAATCTAGGTTTATGACATTGTGAGGTGTAAAACTGCCCAGTTATTTTGATTGCGTGATTCTCGAGAATTGTCAATTTGGTGAACTTCGGAGCACGGTAGAAAAAAAATCAAGCACATTAACCCAAGTTATTATTATTTTTTTCATTTTTGTAATATTTAGGTTATAAAGTAACTCTGTGCAAAATTTTGTGAAAATGACATGGATTTCATTTTAAATGTAAAACGTCCTTGATGTTGGTTTTCGGGTTACAAGACGCACAATGTGTAATAAAGTTAAATTGATACGATCTGTATTTTCCCTTCCAGGTTACACAACAGATGCTCCAATAAATGAGACATCTACTTCCTCTCCTACTCCTACCAGGCTGACCAGGCTCACAGACAGTTTCACAGCAACACAGGGATCCGGTTCTACATCGGGAGTTACGCAAACGACAGGCTCATCATCTATAAGGACAAACATTCTTTCTACATTAAGAGATGAACCTGTTTCAGACTTCTCTACGCATACAACAAGGGGATCCCCGTTTATGAGCACCGACTTGGCTGAAGTGACAGACTTCTTTGAAAATACTACCGATCTACCGTTACACAGTTCTGCAACTGATGAAATAAATCACCCAACGGCTTTTACGTCAGAAACCACCATGACAACCTGGGTTCCCGACTCCACGGCACATTTGAGTGGCACCACAGGATCTCCTGCAGTGAGCACCGATTTTCTCAGCACGACCGAGCTTCATCAAACCACGCCGGATCTACCATTATACAATCACACAACTGATGTAGATGAGCCGTCAAGTGAAGCGACTACTTCCGAGATCACAACGTTGCTTCCCGAGAATACGTCATATCTTGATGGCACTATTGTCCAATCTACTCTGCGTACTGATCTGTCTGATGTAACCGAGTTCGAATCAACGACAGCCGAACCATCATCACATATGCCAACAACAACACCTGATGAAATGCATTCAACAACAGAATCGCCTACTTTAGAGATCGCATTGACTACACTGATCCCTGAAACAACTCGATACCTTGAAGCTAAAACGGATTATCCAGATATGACAGAAATTGTTACTGACCTGACGTCAGAAAGGTCGGACACAGAGAACCCTACACCAAATAACGTTGTAACCACTGACACTAATTCAACAGACTTTATCACGGCATCAACTATGTCAAATACAGTCATGACTGAGACCGTTACAGCAACCGCCGTGGATAGTACGCATCCTACTAATCAATTCATTTCCAATACTTTTGACACTACTGAAATATTTGATACCACGCAAAAGATGTTTTCAGGAAGTGCTACAATGCCATTGGAATCTGAAACAAGAACAACCCCTCAGAGTGTAACACAAGGCGATGAGACAACCGAGCTTCAAAACTCGCTCCAAACCACTCTAGAAACAGATTATGAGTATATTACCACAGACGAAAATACGACTAATGCGATAACACCCTCATCATCTCCGGGTGCAACTACTAATTCGCAATCCAGCACCACAGAAACAGTAACTGATGAAATAGGTGTTTCTTCGTCCAACAGCCTTATCCCCATCACGGAGCATTTCTTCACAACTGAGTTAGTATCTTCCGATTCTACGACAGCAAAGTTGACAGAATCACCAGGAGCTGCTCCAGAATCATCTACGAATATGCTCACCACACCACCATTGGATATGGTGACTACGTTTCTATCTACCACTGATGAAGGTTTTCAGACCACATACCTAAGAACATCTGACGGAACAGGTAGTACGGCTCATACCGTATCAGACTTTACGGAAAACATGACCACGTTTTCCCCACTCTCTACTGAAATAACAAATGGGGACTTAAGAACTTCTGACGGAGAAGGGACTAATACCCCAGACACATCTACAGCAAGGGTATATACTGAAGAAACTCACAGTACAGAATTGCCAGTTTCTGAAATGGTCACCGACATTGATATGACATCAACGTCAACTGTTTCCACGACAACAAAACAAGACTCAATTATTTCAACTTCTACACATTTAACAGGTACAACCAATGAAATATCCACACCTCTTACAGAAATAATCGGAACATCGCGTCTCATGGAGAGTACACCACAGAATGGCTTGACATCTTACTACACAACGGTTCCTGGGAAAGTCACGACCGTAAAACCGACAGAACCCAGGAAAACTGAATCGCCAAAGACTACCAAACAATACTCTTCTGGTCCATCGACCTCTGCTATTACTGCTACTGGTAGGCTATTGTCTTTCCTCTTATTTTAATCCAACATGTAGTGATTCCACGCTTCGACTACTTACTCTGGACATATACATGCTATTTGTTTTATTGTACATGCATTAATCCATGAAAATTGCTTACATATAGTCAGTCATATGTATAGAAGTGTAAAAAAAATCCCTTACATTAAGGAGCTTTATAATCTGCAATCATGTTTTCTTTTCCTTGTTTTTGATTAAGATACGAAAAAAATCCACATATTATATCAATAAACAGAATAAAACCGTATTGATAATGGTTGATCACATAATTGGCCTTGCATATTGCCGTGATGTAACTTCGAGGGCAGATATTAGATTTATCTGCACCTTTTTTCATATTTAGATATTGCAGTTTGGTATCAAATTCTGCTATAACCAGGATACCATACGAGACCTTAAATATCAAATAAGAGTTCAATTATGGTATTAATTCAACCTGCAGATTCTGGGCCAGCTGCTACAACAGATTCAGTGCAAGTCACAAACACGCAGAGTACTTTATCAACATCTCGAAAGACCACGATTCCTGGGAAAATTACGACAGTCAAACCTACCGAGTCCAAGAAAACTGAATCATCAAAGAGAACAACCCAATCCGAAACAGCTTCTGCAGCTACTTCTTTTCCTGGTATGTTGAGCTTACTTTCATTTCATTTTAGACCTTTTTTTAACTTGAAACAAAAAGAATTGCAGAATCCGTCTATAAACAAGAAAACAAGTTTAAGTAGGTTTTATGCAATAAAAACTCCTATAATAGACTTGAAATGAAACTGTTAATACTCTGCAAAAATAATGATAAAAAAGGGCAAATTGTTATGATTATGAAGGGAATTATTTTGGTCAGTCTCATCCAAGTTCCATTGGAACATCTTTGATTCATGAGATGAAATGAATTGTCTATTATTGTGATATTTCTGTCGTCACTTACAACACCATTCCTTTATCAGGTTCACCATCTTTCCTCATGGTCTATGAGATTCTTGAAATCGATGGCAACCAAGTCAACTTTACTGATGAACTGACAGATCCTCAAAGCTCCCTGTATCAGCAACTTGAAGCTCAAATTTGTAACTTGGTAAGTATATATTTGTTTTAATCATTGGGGTTTGTATTTGACGAGTATGATCACTATGATAAACTTTTCAATTAATAATTCTTGGCGAGACGTCATCTCGTAGATATCACAACCTTCACAGAAGAAGGATTAGTTTGTGTTTGATTAATGTACACATCTATAAACTGTAAAATGAATTATGATTATTAGGTTAGTGTTATAGCGGAAGGAAGTTGGATGAATTAGAATGCAGGTAATATATTCAAACTCGAATGACATGAATTAATTTCCTTTTGGATAGGACTGTACAATCATATTTCGTTAGATGGCGCTCTTCACAATGACCCTGGGTGATGAAAAGTGTTCGCCACAAGTGACGAGTCAGCACCGTGAATACGGTATATGACGATCGAAGTATTCAATTTCTTTACGAATAAGAGCCAGATTTTGTCCTTCGAGGTCACCTGTTAAAATTTACATGCATTTGACTTGGCAAAGTTGTTACAAACCTTGAACAGAAATCAAACGTTTGTTTTCAAATTCAAATTCTATACGCAACAACAACCATGGATAGTATTGGTATCACTAGTCAATTACGTGTCCTTACCCAAACGCAGAATGTAACATATTTTTTCTCGAATTATAAGTCTATTAGAATGATCAGAAAATGTTTCTCTATTCAGCAATTTTGCTACATATAGGCTGTCCAGCTAGGGCACTTACCCAGATACACATTCTTTCAAGTGGCCTTCGTAATTATAAACCAAAAATTGTAACAACGTTGAATGAAATTAATTTTCTGTAGCAAAACTCCTTTTCCAAAATAGGAAAATCTGGGTTTCTAGAGAGGGGATTTCCTTATTCAGATGTTAACATGAACGGTTACGTTTACAATCAATTTATTTCTTTTTAAATGACCACGAAATCAATGTTCAGGCTGTTGGTGTTTATGGAGATCTGTCTGGATTCGCAGGATGCAGTGTGTACAACTTCACATCTGGAAGCATCATCGCGTGGTTCTACACTGAGTTTTTACCATCATCTGACGTCACAGAAGCCACTCTCTTGAACACTACACTGACCGCACTTGAGAATGGTAATGGGAGTCTGGAAGCCAATGGTACCGAATTTACCATCGATAAAAAGACTATTTCCATTACAGGTAAGGATTGGTATGTATGCAATAAAACAAACTTGTGGGACTACATCAAAAGTTAATTCTTAATACATTGAATTCATCCCACAATTCGTTCAATCTCGTAGTTTGAATTGTAATTTAAAAAATACAAATTTCCACTGAAACAATAAAAAATGATAATGAAAATTATAAGCAAAGTAAATACTAAATAGTAAACATTTTTTTTTGCGTTACATCACAAATTAAATTTGAAACATATTTTTGTTTTTATTTTATTTGTTTTTACTTGATAAAAGAAAAGAGAACTAGAATAGAAACGAGAACTATGTGGCCGAAGCATTCGTAATGGGGGGTAGCGATAATAATTTTGCTCGATAAAATATGTTTTGTTCGTGACCATTGGTATTAGTATTAACTACATAATCATGAAAATATATTGCTTTAATGTTTCAATGATTATCATGTTAAAATTTGTTATAAGAAATCGTTCATAGATTCAATCTTGTATTGTTTTTCTTTCTCTTAGAAATCAGTGTGCTCGCAACTACTATGCTAATTTCAAAACAGCCAACAGAGGTTACGCCTAAAGAACCAGGTAAAACAAAAGTTTTTGTGTTTACGTTTTCAGAAGCGATTCATGTATTTTTAAAATTCATTTCATTTAATTTATTCCGCTTAAACAAAATACAAAAAAGAAATGCAGAAAATCGTAGAAATGCAAATACAAAATTGTTACATGTTAAATAACTAAACGTACAGCATAATCAAGTCACACGGGTAAATGATCTCATTTTTAACATGATAAATTCGTATATATGCTGCCTTTGAATACTTGATTAACCCAGTGAATGAAGAAATTCATTATCATTTTATTAAATAGCTATTACTTCGATAGACCATAAATCAGTAGGCAAAAATTTAATGATGTTTTGAAGATTTTTTTTACAACGAGGAGGGGTAATCCCTATGCGCTGACGTCATATAGACTGTGCTACAAATTTTTATTATACGCTTATCGTTATTTGTGCATCATTCAAAGCAATATTAATTTCTCAATTAATTTCCATTATCGTAGAAAATAAATGGCAGATTGTTGCATACAGTATGATTGGAGCGGTTGCCTTCCTTCTCCTCGTCGTTCTCCTTCTCGTATGCTGCGGTGAACGCATCTTGAGATCATGTCGAACCAATGATAAGCTTGTCGTATCGGTCAATGGTAACCCGGTTTCGATAAGTGATGGAGTAGTTGCTGAAGAGGTATGTATTTTTGAATGGTTTTAAAAATGCAAATGTGCAGTTTGGGAATGAATTTGTCATTTTCATTAAAGAAGATTTAAACTAATGCAATGCATGTATTTTACACAAAATAAAAATGCAAACAAAATGTAAATGTTTGAAGTTAAATTTCTCCTCTCAGACGTAATTTCCGAGAAAAAAAAGCTCTTTGTCGAACAATTTGAGGTCGTTTTGTATTAAAAAAAATGAAAACCAAAAAATAAAAAAAAAGGGTCTTCACCCAAAATTTTAAGTCGTTTCGTACCCCAAAAAAATTGACAAGAAAAAGTGAGAGAGAAAAAATAGAGGTTTTCAACACGAATTAAAGGAGAGGAGGAGTGGATATCAAGCAAATTGAAGGAAGTGGGTTGAACACCTGTAATCCCCCACCCCCTTTGCGTAATTAATATCCAGGCAATGTGCAATATGCAGTAGGCAATTTGCAGTTGTAAATTTGCGACGCCGCTTCTAAAACGAACTTAATTTGTCAGAAATACAATTGTACACAGGCTCAGGAAAGCGAGTGTGGTGTTCTTTCAAAGGACATTATATTATTGAAAACAAAATGCGTCATAGAAGTCGCTTTGCAAAGATGCCCATGTCGAGTGTTGAGAGGTGACGAGAATACCAAGTATTCATTTTGTGGGGATTCAATTTTCTTACCATCCTTCTTTCGAAAACTTTCTATGAATTACTGATTCGACGTAATTTCTTCATTTTCTGATGCTTTTTCATATTCAGTACATGTATGTGGATGGCAAAATATACACTGTAAAAATTGTGGTGTTAAAACTGACACCAATCGGTGTTAATAGAGGACCACACCCTGAGGTGTTAAAATTACACCCTAGAGATTGAACATAACACCAAAGAGTGTAAATGTAACAACCAAAGGTGTTGTAATAACACCTATAGGTGTAATACAAACGCCACCAATTTAACACCGGTATAAAATGACTGGTGTGGTCTTCTATGTACACCGGCTAACACCACAGTTTTTGCTTTGTATGTCAAAATTGACTGGCCTTTTTCAATATGAAATCTGCAGGGAATTTCGCCATGGCAAACGTACAAGTCCCATAACTTTGGTTTCTTCCCGGGTGCCTGGACTGCTTCCGACAACGAACATGACCACGATCCCGACATGGAGATGGAGGACAGAACGACCATTGAAGGTCAGGTACACGACGTCGATGACGAGTACGATGACTACTCCGACGACGAAGATACAGTGTTTGACGATACACGATTTCCACCTCCGCCGTCGACGATGATGACGTCACCACTGAACGAAGACATGGTGCAGTCATATCCGGCCTATGGTGGGTTGGGCATTGATAATGCCACATATGACATGGTTTCAGACTGAATTTTCTGAGGTAAAAATGATTATGACAGGGTTTCGTATTCAAAATATTTGATATGTTGAGCAATGCAAAACGGAATGCACGAGAAGTAGAATAGGCCTATTGATTTGAAATTTGTAGTCCTTATTATTATCGCATATGTATTCTCTGGAGAAACTGACAGGCGGCCGGAAAAGGCACAGTTTGAGGGGCGTGGTCTTGAATTGGTTTGTCCGAGACTTCTCCAAAGGATCACGGTTCTCAGAGCTTTAGTCCCATGAAAATCTCGGAGACTGCGCTCATCTGAAAGAGCGTTGTTTCAATGTTCGAACGTCGTGTACGTCTGCGGTCTCAGCACTTTTGTTCAGTCTGATTTGTAAGAGGTGTGTTTGTAGGAGTAGACCTGTGTTTCACTGCAAGTGCCTCTCTGGGCCTGAATTTCCTTGAATTTACTGGAAGTTCACCAACCAATGTTGAAAGAATGGAGACTGGCTAGATTGGGTATTGATTCAACTCCTATACCTATGATTCCCCGTTACCACAAACATGTACATAGTACGCTTCCATAATCATATACTTTGCTTCCATGGACACACCCTTTTCATGGGGGGGGGTGATTATGAGTCATAAATCAACATTACAAAGGTGTTCGATTGCGCAAAACAAAAAAGCAACTCTCACACAAACACACACCCTTAAAATCACACATGTATTTGTAGAATCAAGCAATGTATTGGTATTTCCACTTTTTTATGATGAACAAGATAAGTACATGTATATAACTAAACAATCACAAAGAGCGAGCGAAAAAAATTATATAGACCTAATAAATGGACACTCTATTAATGTTTTGGGAATCATGAATAAGACGGACAATTTGGTATCTTTCTATATACATTGATAATGCGACCCGGAATCTGGGCTTTCTAAATGCATTTTTTGGGTGAAAGTAAATAATGAGAGCGCGAAGCGCGAGCTGAAAAAATGATATTCCGATCTGAAGAAGGGTAAATTTATGCACTATTTCAGGAACTGTGTAGGGAAATTGAGAAGAAGATATGGATCGCAATGAATAAAAGGCGCTAGCTGATATATTATTAGTGTCATTTCGATTTAGGACCGGGATATTTCAAAGACATAATGTCATCATATATGAAAATAATGGCTATCTTCCTACTCCTCTTCCTAAGCGCGAAATGAAACTTGTCGATTTTCCAATCTGAAAAGTGACAATTTGATAATTATGAATTCGTGGATATGTTATTATTTTATTCATTAAAACCTAATGATAGCTCGAATTTTGTTAATATTAAGGCCTGGAAACTGTACATTTTAAGCACTTTTATAACCATGAATACGATGCATGCCGGGTTAATGCGTTTTTAACAATCGATGCGAGCGCAAATCTTGGGCCGAAATTTTTTATCAACTCTCATGGAAAGGGTTTTTTAAGTAGTTTGTGAGAATTAATTTAGAGATATACGTATTACCTTGATCCGCCTATGGAAAACAGGGTTTTGTCATTTTCTTGTTTATTCATTGGCAGACCAAAATTATATGCCTATATGTTACGATTCCTGCATGAATGAAGGGCCTACCTTAACAAAAGTTGCAATGATAGACGGAATCGTTTCCCGCGTGGAGCGCGTGGAGAAATCATGATTGTGTAATGTAGTATAGACGTAAAATCTGAATTTTATATTGTCTTTGTAATATTGCAATTTTATTTTATTTTTGCACTTACGGAGTTATGGGGGGGGCAAAACGATGTGCTTGCCACCAAAATATTTCATTGCTGGGTGATCGCCCCCTTGCCCCCCCCCTGTTACACCCACAAATGTAATAATCGCCCACAAATGTAATAACGCCCACAAATGTAATAACGCCCACAAATGTAATAACGCCCACAAATGTAATAATCGCCCACAAATGTAATAACGCCCACAAATGTAATAACGCCCACAAATGTAATAACACTTTACCCACAAATGTAATAATTTTTGATCGCCCACAAATGTAATAACACTTTACCCACAAATGTAATAACGCCCACAAATGTAATAACACTTTACCCACAAATGTAATAATGCACTTTACCCACAAATGTAATAATGACTTTACCTACAAATGTAATAAATTTGAAGTGATTTTTGGCGAATTCGTTCTAAACTAATATCCTATAGTAATGCGTTCATATAGCACAAAAGTTCAAAGTCTTTTTTCCAGACCCGGTTAATGAAATATTACAGTACAAGTCCAAGTCTTTTTCCAGACCCGGTTTTTCAAAATTATAATATACGTCCAAAGTCTTTTTACCAGACCCGGTTGTTTCAAAATAATAACATACGTCCAAATGAAAGTCTTTTTTTCCAGACCCGGTTAATTTAAAAATTATGATGCAAGTCCAAAGTCTTTTTTTCAGACCCGGTCGTTTCAAAAGTTATAATATACGTCGTTGAGGGGTAAAGACAACACTCTAAGCCCAAGAATTTTAAGTGGGTTTAATTTTGAAGATTTATCTCAGCTGTTATTTTTTTCAATATTTCTTTATCTTTTAAATAACCGGGTTCAGACGAAAGACTAAGCATAATACTCGTGTTATTCCACAAGAATTAACAATATGAGTCTTTTGTTTTTAGGATTGTTTAAATCATTTTTAAATCACCGGGTCTGGAATAAAGACAACGCTCTAAACGTGTGCTTTTCTACATGCATGGTCTTAATTTGGAGGATTGTTGGTTCTTAGATTCGTTGTTGGGGGTTGAGTTTTATTGATTTTTTATTCCTGAAATAATTGTGTCTGGAGGAAAGTCGATCTTCGACAATCGGTCTTCATGTTGTTCCACAGTAATTAGATTATTGGGTATTCGTTTTAGAATATTTGTAAAAACTATTTTATTTTTCAAATAGTAACCAAGTCTGGAGAAAGGATGTCTGCTTTACCCACGCGTTATTACAATGTTTTGTAGGGGTAGTAGTATTATTTAAAAAAAGACATATTTTTACAGGGTGAAACTTTGGAAATTTGGTCTTAGATTCGTTTCAGTTACTTTTTTTTAATAGCCGGGTCTGGAGGAAAGAGTACGTTTTAAAACTCGTGTTATTCCACGAGAATAAGAATATAAGATCTTATGTTAGAAGATTTTTTTTCGTAACTGTTTTAGGTCTGGAATAAAGACAGCACTCCGGTTCTTAGGTTGAAGGTTTGTTTGGTCTTAAACTTTGATTTTTTTTAATTCTTACTATTAGCGTTTTTTTTAGAAAAAAATGGTCAGGCTGAAAGACTACGCTATATATATCCAGCATTAATAAGATTATGGGGTCTTTATACTGTTTTTAAACTGTTATTCATAATGTTTAAATAACAGGTAACCGGGTCTGGAGAAAAGACTACGCTTGATTCTCAATTTACTCTTAGTGCATATATTCACAATATACACCGTATAAGTTGAAACAACAACAAAGACATTAATTCCACCAGTTTTAATTAACTGGGTCTGGAGAAAAGACTAAGCTCGATTCCCATTTTTTCCACAGGAATATCATTATCGTATCTTAGTTTGGACTTATATTATAAATTTTGAAATAACTGGGTCAGGAAAAAGACTTTGGACTTATTAAAATTCTTGAAACAACCGGGTCTGGAAAAAAGACTTTGGATTTATATTATAATTTTTTAAACAACCGGGTCTGGAAAAAAAGACTTTGGACTTATATCACATTTTTTTTAAACAACCGGGTCTGGAAAAAAAGACTTTGGACTTTTATTATATTTTTTTAAACAACCGGGTCTGGAAAAAAGACTTTGGATCTATATTATAATTTTTGAAACAACCGGGTCTGGAAGAAAGACTTTGGACTTGTACTTTGATGTTTTATTAACCCGGTCTGAAAAAAAGACTTTGCACTTTTGTGCTATATGAACGCATTACTATAGGATTTTAGTTTAGAACGGATTCGCCAAAAATCCCTTCAAATTTATTACATTTGTGGGTAAAGTCATTATTACATTTGTGGGCGATCAAAAATTATTACATTTATGGGTAAAGTGTTATTACATTTGTGGGCGTTATTACATTTGTGGGTAAAGTGTTATTACATTTGTGGGTGCAACACCCCCCCCCCCCAGGAAAGACACCTCTACGTGGACATGATACTAGAACTTCACGGGATGAGAGTTGATATGTGACATTATTTATGAATAGATTTTTAATCTCAGGGAATGATTAGTACAGCTCCATAGTTTGAGAGAAGTACTTCTTTAAAAATCATTCATTTGTGTTTATTTCTCAGATCTATATCATGTACATATTAGATATATATATACGTGGTGTGTACATAATATTCACTTGAATGTATGAATGAATGATAAAACTTTCTATAATTATTATGGTAATAATATAAATGATAACAATAACATTAGCCATAATGATAAAAAACAATTATGGTGATGATAATGATAGTAATGATCAAAATAATAATAACAATAATAATAATTATTATTATTTCTGTTAGAAGGAGAGGAAGAACAATCAAGAGGAGAATTATAATAATAATAAGGAGAAGAAATAGACTGAAGAAGAAGTGGAAGAAGGAGAAGAAGATAAATAAAAAGGGGAAGAACGAGATAAATATGATTAAATGAAAATTGTATCATCTCATATAGAATTTGGCTCATGTTTCAATTGTTATCTGCATGAAATGAAATACATTTATAGTAATTTAATTCCTTTCGTGAAAAAGCGACTATAAGATATGATTTGGATGCTCGTAGTATCACAAATATAATGTATTTTGTATTCTTTAATCTTTTAATTAACATTGTGTTACCATGGACATACTACCGTCCATTGTGTCACTATTTATGTGTCTAAGATGTTAAGATCTAAATATCTTACCTCATCAGCGTTTAAACAGCTGATTTTCCAATCCAAGTTTGTGATATCTTTGATAATTTTTGTTTAATCACTAACTGCTCATCATGTGGTGTGCGATTTACATTTACTAAATTTTTTATGGTGTATTTTATTCAGAATCTTCATCTGACTTGTATATCCTAGTCAGAACTAGTTAAATATTGGTCCCAAAGAGTGCTTTTCATGTTTATATATTTAATGATTTTGTATATATTCAAGCATTTTGGTTCCATTTGTTTTTCTTGCACTGATCGGGGTAGAAAAATAATAATGACATAAAATGATAAATTGTAATGTAATGTAATCAAAGTTCGCATGTTCATGCTTTGTTATCAAAGTACTCGTAAAACATGGAAAATCGCCTTATGCATGAGTTGACTGTATACTGTTAATTGTGTACTTTTGTCTTGATAATATAAAGAATGCTAGATAAAACAAAAGTTTTAAACAAAACATTCCTCACGAACATAATTCGACTGAATTATTTTAGTGGACTTAGTTTTTTATATATAATAAAACACAACTTCCCGTTCCATTTTCAAACTCTCCGACATTCCCTGACCGAGAGTGCACGGGGTATCAAAATACCCGATTCACTCGATCAGCTAGTCTTTGGGGGAGCCCCCCCCCCTTCCCCGATAAGAAGTGCAGACACTCCCCCTCCGGTCAGTTGTTATTATGGTGGACTAGAAATGTCCTACTGTGTATTTTACATATTACACGGGTAAATATTGGGGACTTTGGGCACTAGACCTTTCAAACAATAAACGGCGTATGAGGATAAAGAGGAAAATACAAAATGGAAAAAAATGAAAGGTGAAACATGATATCATTTGATTTTTGATTACCAGATCATTAGACAGTGGCATGCATGTTGAAGTAATTGACTTGTTTGTAACTATAAACTAAATCATTATAAGGATTTTTCTTCCTTTTTGGCTGCTACCCCTCAGTATGATTCTTAACGATGCGATTTTTAGTCTTTTACACCGATTTGTAATACATGTATTTTAACTTTGTATTATATTTCTTTTTATGTAAATGTTTTACTGAGAGAATAAAACAATTTGCATTCCTTTTGTGGGCGTTGTCTACATAAGAGTAAGGGAATACGCATCAAGGGAAAGACTATACAGGTTAAATAATAGACCAGTTCGTAGTTACTTCATGGGCAATTTTGGTCAAATGACCTTTCATTTCTTTCATCATGATAGGCAGATTTCAAAGCAAGATATTACGCAAGCTTGCCTTACATAGCAGGATGAAGAAATTCGGACCAGATGACTAGAATAGCACACCAATGAACACTTAATGAAGGTATTTGTTGCATTCCTACTTTGAATGCATATCTTAGCATGTTGCACCAGGCGCGGATCCAGGATTTCGTAGGGAGGGGGGCCCAAATTCGACCTGATTTTGGCGCCCCTGTGTACTTTTCGGGAAAATGGCGGCCCCTCCCTCCCCCAGGCAATCATAAGTGCGTTAAATGCATGTTAAATTATCTTATTTCATAGGCACATGAATCAGGGGCGGATCCAGCCTTCGCCAATAAAGGGGCCCGGAATTTTTGTTTAGCCATAATTTCCCCGATCGGCCGCTCGAAGATGTTTTTTTTTTCGTTTGTTTATTTGAAGGGGGGTAGTCTTATAAGTCATTTCTTAGCATTATTATTTAAATCAACATAAATGTATAATATCATAATCTTTATTTTATAATGCTTGCGCAAAGTGCGAGCAATTTTTTTTTGAAATTGTATGTATTTTTTCCTAAAATTTGAAAATTCTGAAAAAAAGATGTGCCTGCAATAATTACTGCGAACGCAAAGCGCTAGTAGAATTTTTTGATACACGTTTTGAACCGATCGGAAAGGTAGGCCTACCAGTCCTGTTAAAGATTGCATACAGTTAGCTATGAAGATGTTATATATTTCAGCAATCAAATAATGCGAGCGCGAGCTGAAAAATTTTGACATTTTCTACATAAAGAATGGAAAATTTTTAATTATTTTTGTAATCATGAACACGATAGCTATACAGTATAACTAAACAATTGATGCGAGCGCGAAGTGCAAGCGGAAAAATTCTAGATTTAGACTTAAACGGGACACTCTATTCATGTTTCCTAAATCATGAAAAAGATGAGTAAGCATGGTAAGCATGGTAAGAGGGGATCTTCCTACATTAATAATGCGAGCGCAAAGCGCGAGCAGACAATGTTTGTATACGTTTTGAACTGATCAAAAAGTGCCTTTTAAGGACTGCTTGCATTTTGCCATGAAGACATTAGATATTTCATCAATCAAATAATGTGAGCGCGAAGCGCGAGCTAATTTTTTTTTGACATTTCTACATAAAGAATGGAAAACTTTGATACAATATACTTAATTACAGAAAAAAACACAATTCGAATCTGTACTGATTCCCAATATTTATCACACACAAATCCATTATTCCATAAACTAAAGACTCTAACAGTATTTGACATAAATACACTTCAAAGTTTACTACTTATGTTTAAGTACGTTAATAACATGCTCCCACCTACTTTCATTCCACAATTTTTATTACCTGAATACATCTATTCATTCATACCCTGCCCGTAACTCTTCAAATTTCCATTTAATGTAATCAACCCCAAACTGCTTATTGCGCAGAGATCCATATGACACCATGATCCAGATTTGTGGAACTCTCTACCAGCAGAGTCTGTAAAACAATCTTCGTCTCTTCACTCATTTAAGACAAACGTTAAATCTATGTTATTTTCAGAATATTTGAAGTAAAATTTTTGTGTCGTATCCTTTTTATCGTGAATTTATTCCTCCTTCGATTTAGTTATTACCAATATCTTCATCATGACCACCATCATCTCCATGGCCTTCATCATCATCATCATCATCATCATATCACCGTCACCCTCAGCTTTATCATCTTCATCTTTATGCTATAATATTGCATGAATTCATGTTTCGTATTTGAAAATAAATGCCAATTCTGCTTTATAAATGTATTAATTCAATTAGTATAAGTTTGGGATTGTCGTTTTTTCAAGCAATTTGCTTATGATGACAATCCTTCTCCTGCAAATTGTGAATATCATATAGTTTATCATTTTTGTCTAGAATTATTTTTTGCAGTACTCTTTATTTATGATTGATGCCAAAAATGCTAACATATTATGTTTATTATGTTGTGAAAAATGTATTATACGAATGTTATGGATGCTGAAAAAAATAATAAATCAAGTCAAATCAAATCAATTGATGCGAGCGCGAAGTGCGAGCGGAAAAATTCTAGATTTAGACCTAGAACGGGACACTCTATTCATGTTTCCTAAATCATGAAAAAAATGAGTAAGAGGGGATCTTCCTACATTAATAATGCGAGCGCAAAGCGCGAGCAGAAAATGTTTGTATACGTTTGGAACTGATCGAAAAGTGCCTTTTAAGGACTGCTTGCATTTAGCCATGAAGACATTACATATTTCATCAATCAAATAATGCGAGCGCGAAGCACGAGCTGAAAATTTTTGACATTTCTACATAAAGAATGGAAAACTTTAATCAGTTTTTTTAATCATGAACAAGATAGCTATATAACTAAACAATTGATGCGAGCGCGAAGTGCGAGCGGAAAATTTTAGTTTTAGACCTAGAACGGGACACTATTCATTTCAAGACATTAGATATTTCATCAATCAAATAATGCGAGTGCGAAGCGCGAGCTGAAAATTTTTGACATTTCTACATAAAGAATGGAAAACTTTAATCAGTTTTTGTAATCATGAACAAGATAGCTATATAACCAAACAATTGATGCGAGCGGAACTATTCTAGATTTAGACCTAGAACGGGACACTATTCATGTTTCCTAAATCATGAAAAAGATGAGCAAGAGGGGATCTTCCTACATTAATAATGCAAGCGCAAAGCGCGATTAGAAAATGTTTGTATACGTTTAGAACTGATCGAAAAGTGCCTTTTAGGGACTGCTTGCATTTAGCCATGAAGACATTAGATATTTCATCAATAAAAAAATGCGAGCGCGAAGCGCGAGCTGAAAATTTTTGACATTTCTACATAAAGAATGGAAAACTTTAATCAGTTTTTTTAATCATAAACAAGATAGCTATATAACTAAACAATTGATGCGAGCGCGAAGTGCGAGCGGAAAATTTTAGTTTTAGACCTAGAACGGGACACTCTTCATTTCAAGACATTAGATATTTCATCAATCAAATAATGCGAGTGCGAAGCGCGAGCTGAAAATTTTTGACATTTCTACATAAAGAATGGAAAACTTTAATCAGTTTCTGTAACCATGAACAAGATAGCTATATAACCAAACAATTGATGCGAGCGCAAAGTGCGTGCGGAAAATTTTAGTTTTAGACCTAGAACGGAACACTATTCATTTCAAGACATTAGATATTTCATCAATCAAATAATGCGAGCGCGAAGCGCGAACTGAAAATTTTTGACATTTCTACATAAAGAATGGAAAACTTTAATCAGTTTCTGTAACCATGAACAAGATAGCTATATAACCAAACAATTGATGCGAGCGCAAAGTGCGTGCGGAAAATTTTAGTTTTAGACCTAGAACGGAACACTATTCATTTCAAGACATTAGATATTTCATCAATCAAATAATGCGAGCGCGAAGCGCGAACTGAAAATTTTTGGCATTTCTACATGTACATAAAGAATGGATAACTTTAATCAGTTTTTGTAATCATGATCAAGATAGCTATATAACTTAACAATTGATGCGAGCAGAAAAATTCTAGATTGAGACCTAGAACGGGACACTATTCATGTTTCCTAAATCATGAAAAAGATGAGCAAGAGGGGATCTTCCCACATTAATAATGCAAGCGCAAAGCGCGATTAGAAAATGTTTGTATACGTTTTGAACTGATCGAAAAGTGCCTTTTAAGGACTGCTTGCATTTAGCCATGAAGACTTTACATATTTTATCAATCAAATAATGTGAGCGCGAAGCGCGAGTTGAAATTTTTTGACATTTCTACATAAAGAATGGAAAACTTTAATAAGTTTTTTTATAATCATGAACAAGATAGCTATATAACTAAACAATTGATGCGAGCGGAAAAATTCTAGATTTAGACCTGGAACGGGACACTATTCATTTTTCCTAAATCATGAAAAAGATGAGTAAAAGGGGATCTTCCTACATTAATAATGCGAGCGGAAAGCGCGAGCAGAAAATGTTTGTATATGTTTTGAACTGATCGAAAAGTGCCTTTTAAGGACTGCTTGCATTTAGCCATGAAGACATTACATATTTCACAATCAATTTATGCGAGCGCGAAACACGAGCGTAAAAAAAAATCGAGATTTCAACCTTGTACGGGATACTCTATTCATGTTTTGTAAATCATGAAAGGGATGAGAAAGGGGATCTTCTTACATTAATAATACGAGCACAAAGGGCGAGCAGAATTTTTTTATATTGTGATCTGAAACTGGATAACTGAATGAAAATGCCCGGGCGTGTTTCAGATTAAGACCTAGAATCTAGGCATTCTAAACAATCTTTTATCATGAAAATAAAAGCGAGCGCGAAACGCGAGCTTAAAATATTTGATATTCCGATCTGATATTTCAAACACTTTGGAGGAAACCTGTAAGGTGGATACAAATCGCATTTGATAAAGAGCTGATATGTTTCATTATTACTTTAATTTTGAGACATAGGACCTTGACATCCTTAGGACATGTTATCATATGAATATAATGACTATATCTTCCTATTCATCTTACTAAGCGCGAGATAAAACAAAAGTGACAATTTAATTATTAAATTGATATCTTAGTATTAATGCATAATGAGGGCGCAGAATCTGATGATATTATGGCCTGAACACTGCACCCCTAAATTTCAAATTGAACCCCTAGGGATGCAATTTTGAACCCGCATGGTGCAAAAATGAACCCCAACCGCAGGATTCAATTTTTGAACCCCAAATCAGGGGTTCAATTTTTGAACCCATAGGGTGCTGATTTTGCATCAACCTTTCGGGGTTAAATTCTGAACCTTTTTTTCTTAGTGTGTGCAAGTAAACTTCAAAATTTCTGTAAATAATATCTATCAATATATCCATCAGTGTTGTAGTCAAGGCTGAAACCTCCAAGGCCAAGGCTTTAATACCCAAGACCAAGGCTTCAATCCCCAAGGCCAAGGCCAAGGCATGGAAACCCAAGGCCTAAAAACCTCAAGGCCAAGGCATTTCAAACTTTCAATATATGGGACAATGAGCCAACAACAAGGCGGCAATTCGAATATCAGTTTCGCGCATGTAGGTCGATCATCACTTTGCCCCCCCCCCCCCCCCCCCGTTCGAACATCGATTCGGCCCCCAGTTCGAACATCATTTTAGCATCCCTTCGAACTCGATTTGCCTTCCCTAGTTCGAATATCATTTCGCCCCCCTAGCTCGAGTATCAATTTTGCGCCCCCTAGTTTGAACATCAATTCGGGGCCCCCTAGTTTGAGTATCAATTTGGGGCCCCCTACCTCGAATATCGATTCGGCCCCCCTCCCTAGTTCGAGTATCAATTTGATGCCCCCACTTCGAACATCATTTCGGCGCCCTCCTAGTTCGAATATCAGTTCGGCGCCCCTACATGTAGGTCAATCATCAATTTGCCCCCCCCCCCCGATCGCACATCAATTCGGCCCCCAGTTCGAACATCATTTTGGCATACCTTCGAACTCAATTTGCCTTCCCTAGTTAGAATATCATTTCGCCCCCCTAGTTCGAGTATCAATTTTGCGCCCCTCCCCCTAGTTTGAACATCAATTCGGCGCCCCCTAGTTTGAGTATCAATTTGGCGCCCCCACCTCGAACCTCGATTCGGCCTCCCTCCCTAGTTCGTGTATCATTTCGGCGCCCTCCTAGTTCGAATATCAATTCGGCGCCCCTACATGTAGGTCGATCATCAATTCGCCCCCCCCCCCCGTTCGAACATGAATTCGGCCCCCAGTTGGAACATCATTTTGGCATCCCTTCGAACTCAATTTGCCTTCCCTATTTCGAATCGGCCCCCCCCCCCCCTAGCTCGAGTATCAATTTTGCGCCCCCCTAGTTCGAACATTAATTCGGCGCCCCCTAGTTTGAGTATCAATTGGCGCCCCCCCCCCCCAGCTCGAACATCGATTCGGCCCCCCTCCCCAGTTCGAGTATTAATTTGGCGCCCCCAGTTCGAACATCATTTTAACATCCCTTCGAACATCATTTCGGCGCCCTCCAAGTTCGAATATCAATTCGGCGCCCCTACATGTAGGTCCAACATCAATTTGGCGCCCCTAGTTCGAATATCAATTCGGCGCCCCTACATGTAGGTCCAACATCAATTTGGCGCCCCTACATGTAGGTCGATCATCAATTCGGCCCCCCCCCCCCCCCGTTCGAACATAAATTCGGCCCCCAGTTCGAACATCATTTTGGCATCCCTTCGAACTCAATTTGCCTTCCCTAGTTCGAATATAATTCCCCCCCTAGCTCGAGTATCAATTTTGCGCCCCCTAGTTTGAACATCGATTCGGCCCCCCCCCCAGAGCTCGAACATCGATTCGGCCCCCTCCCAGTTCGAACATCATTTCGGCGCCCTAGCTCGAGTATCAATTTGGCGCCCCTACATGTAGGTCCAACATCAATTTGGCGCCCCTAGTTCGAATACCATTTCGCCCCCCTCGCTCGAGTATCAATTTGGCGCCCCCTAGTTCCAACATCAATTCTGCCCCCAGTTTGAACAGCATTTTGACATTCCTTCGAACATCATTTCAGCGCCCTTTTGGTTCGAACATCATTTTCTTTTTCTCTTCTTTCTTCCATCTTCCTCTTTCTTATTTTTTCTCCTTTTCCCCCTCTTCCTCTCTTTTTTCTCCCCTCCCCTCCCTTTTCTTCTCTTCCTTCCCCCTCTTCCTCTTTCTTTCCCCTCTTCTTTCCCCCCTTATTTTTCTTTTCTTTCCCCTCTTCCTTTTCCCTTTCTTCCCCCTTCTCTCTCTTTTTTCCTCTTCTTTCTTCCCTCTTCCTCTCTTTCCTTTTTTCTCCTTTTCCTTTTCCCCTCTTCCTCTCTCTTTTCCCCTCTTCCTCTTTTTTCTTCTCCCTCCCCCTCCCTTTTTCTTCTCTTCCTTCCCCCTTTTCCTCTTTTTTCTCTTTCTTTCCCCTCTTTTCTCCTCTTCTTTTCTTTCCCCTCTCTTTTTCTTCTCTTCTTCCTCTCTCTCCCTCCCCTTTCTTTTCTTCTCTTCCTCCTTTCCCCTCTCTTTTCCTTCCCTTCCTTCCCCCTCTTCCCTTTTCTCCTTTTTTTCCCCCTTTTCTCTCCCTTTTTTTCCTCTTCTTCCTTCCCCCTCTTCTTTCCCTCCTCTCTCTCTTTTCCCTTTTTCTTTCCCCCCTTTTCCTCTCTTTTTTCTCCCCTTCTTCCTTCTTTTTTCTTTTCTTCCCCTCTTCCCCTCTTTTTCTCTTCTTTCCCTCTCTCTTTTTTTTTAGCCGAAGGGGGGGGGCCAAGGCCCCCTCGGCCCCCCCCCATGGATCCGCGCCTGTGTTGCACAATGTAATTGACAAACTGTGAAATACCAGTCGTTCGTGGAAGCATTGTTTTTTGTGGATGTAAATGAAAACGACAATTCAAAAGAATAAATGAATAATCAAGACATCAAAGTTGGTGCTTATCTCATTAGATTTTAAAGCATCATGTCATTTTAGTACAAATGACCTTCTTCTGATCATGCGTAAAATCTTTTGATCATGCGCAGAAAGGAACTACGAACTGGCTTATTGTCAATTTTAATAACTTACATGACATAGGGAAAATTAAAATATAGTTGCACGATTTTGGCTTGTTCATCTTGTTCAAATGAATCCTCCACCTCCTTTCTTTCACTATATATTTTTTCCCATTTATTTATTTTGCCATTAAAGGAAAACAAAATCGTATCTAGAGGGTTTTCAGTCTTGTAATTCATTCCCTCTGTTGCGCCACCATTGGCTTTAATTAGCCCCATTCTAGTGTAGTAATGAATGACAGTTCAGACATCCTAATTGCTCATTAGCATGTCACGTGACAACATACTAGACATTTCTTCTCATTCTGTATATGCTCTTTCCATTATACACACGGGGTGGACTATTTTGATAATTAAACCTAGGTTTAACTCCAGTCTAAAATAAAATTTCACTCCATACTTCTGCGGAAGGCAGGATTTTGTTATTTTCTCCATATTCGAGACAATCATTTTGATTCAATCAATCAATTAAGATTTATAATATTTTCTATTATTTCCTTTTTCACAATTCGAATGTAAACTACTTGAAAACTATATGAACACAGAATTTTCGATATGTCCTTGTGTAATCATGCCTGCTATACACTCGTAACATGGTATGACTTCAAATTACATCATACATATCAGCTAACCCAAACACTGCCAAATGCATACATTTTTTTCACAATGAAGGTAACAGCGCCTTCTATAATTTTATTTCATCACTTCCGCGTAAGTACTTTTTTAATCACTGAATGATTTATACGATTTAGTGTCTTTGTATATTTTCGGTGGTGATTACCTTGACTTTGTATTTTTTCCCCATATTGTTCATGAATTATTGCTATTTTTAATGTATTTTATATGCATGTAATACTTAGGAGAACCATGAATTGAATTGAAGTGAAGAGAAGTGAAGTAAATGATATAAAGACATATGATGCTGATCATGTTTTATCGTATATAAATTATTGGTTTTGACAACTTTACTGACAAAAGTATGATAATTAAAAATATTTCAATTGGTTAATATGTAGACAACTGGCACTCCAAAAAAGTGGGTCTAAGTTGTCCTAGGTTTAACCAAAGAATGACTTTTAGAACACCACCAAGTGAATTCAGAATGTTGCGAAGCATCGTAAGTTTTTTTTTTACTTTAAACATCCTGAACATTGTGCGAAAAAGAAGATGAGTGGCAATGAGATTAGAAGAACATCGAAGTCTTATGAAATGCTACCACTAATGATACAAACAATTAAAACTAAGTAATATGCAAAAGTCCACAAAAACTATGAATACAGCTATTATAACCTTCTTTCTTTCACAAATATGATGTGATGTGATTTACTAGAAACTAATAAGGTCCTCTGTATTATTTCGGCATAACTACTGTTTTTTTTTCTGGTGACATTATGTGTTCCAATGTCATCTAATGGAAAATTTGAATTAAAAGCAAATGAAAAAAAAACACGATTCTTTCTCTTTTATACCAAATGTTTTAGTAGTGACTATGTCGATATGTATACATTCGTGTGTGTATTGGCAACGGGGTTTCAATAATGTTACTATAATGTATTCGCTTTGTCTGCATGAACGGGCCGTTTAAGACTACTCGACCGCTTTGCTATATATTACGACTCTGATCTTAATAAAATAAACTTATGTTTGCGATTTGGGTGGAAGCACTTGGATATGAACGTGGTTGATGATCTGCATACACTTCACGAGGCAAAGCGATATCGTTTCTGGTATGTTTTTCTTTTCAAATATTTGCATTCTGGTAATCCGTCATATATTTTTTCTCTGTCAAATTGAATACTCGTATTAAATAGTTCGAAACCAGATCGCCAATTAAAGGCTGTGTAATAACATATCTTTCCAATTACGCTTTTCGAGAAGAGCTATATTATTTTTGTTAATTACGTAAGGCAGAGAAAAAATTGTAAATCTGTTACTACCAATCTTCACAATTAGGGATTTACTTACCATTTCACTGTATTTCAGGTTCATGTCTGTGCTCGGTAAGTATATTTTTTGCACGATTTCAAGTCGAGTATTACATTCCAAGATATACAGTGTATATCCACTGATCACCTCACCATGCTGACTGATGTAGCCTATGAAATTTTCACATATACTGTCACCGAAATAAATAGACATAGAGCCTACTGGCAGTTGAGGGTGCTTTTTCTTTTGTAATTTGCGTGATCATAAAAAATATCAAGCGCTTTGATAATTCAGATGGTCATTTTGTTTTTAAATCATATTAATGTAGTTTATTTCGTTTTTAAAAAAAAAATGTTTAAACAGATTTAGTTTCACAGAATTTCAGTTTGACTGTACAGGAACCAATCGGATTCTAGATTTAGTTTTAATCCGTAATTTATATTTAAATCTGGTGGGATTGAATTCAAATCTTTTAAGATGGAAAAAAATCGTTAGTATCAAAACTACATACATAATTCGATTGATCCCTGGCTTCGTCCACCTTGATTTATTTTAAATTCCTGCAATAAAGTGTGTGCTATTTTTATATAACATGTATACGGTGAACTTAATAAAAAAAAAGATTCAGAAGTATAAAGAAGATTGCTGAAATAAATATAAATTTATGAGGCATTAATGATTAGCCTGTTTAATCATTATGTGGGTGGCTCTTTCCATTCCTGTCATTAAAAATAATATATTTATTTCTTCACTTCTTTTTTTTTTTTACTTTTGTGAGATTGTTCCAACTTGTCCTAGAAATGTAAAAAAAAATCTAAAGAATCAAACCAATACTAAAACTTTTAAAGAACACATCCTACATGAACACGGTTTGTCAAACAACCATTGTTTTTTAACGGTGACCATATCAAAGAACATAGGTGTCTTGATGAATATGTAAATAAGGGGATATATATAAATTATATTTAACTTCATTAAACAGAGAGAAGCTGATTGGCATCTCACATTCCTGTAAGCAAACTCTAACGGTGCACTATATGTACGAGTAAGCTGAATGTTTCCTATGTCTGTATGTATAAGTGGTATATTTCCACTAAATCCTATTAAAATATCTGAAATGTTGCTAAATTGGCAAAGTTGCAAAATTGCTATTCTACTTAAGGCAACTTCTTTATTTATCGCAGTGTGAGGTTCGTGAATATAGCTCATTGAATATGGCACATCTCGTGTGGAGAAAGCATGCAGCCATCTTTGTCTTTGGAATCATTATCTTACATCGGTCATCTGGAGTCTATTCAGGTACCAGAATGAATGAATTACATTTTTATTATTATTTTGTTAATCTTAATAAGGTTTTGAAAAGGATAAAAAAGTTTGAATGGAAATGTTTAAAAATCATATTTATAATAACAAGAATGGTGGTGGTGATGATGGTGGTGGTACTGGTGATGATACTGTTCTGCTGCTGATGGTGATGATGATTGTGGTGGTTTTGTTGATGGTAAGTGCTATACAAATAATGACGACGGTATCAGAAGTAGTAATAGTTCTAGTAGTAGTAGTAGTAGTAGTAGTAGTAGTAGTAGTAGTAGTAGTAGTAGTAGTAGTAGTAGTAGTAGGTCCATGGTTACCGTAGTAGTATTAGTAGTAGTAGTATTAGTAGTAGTAGTAGTATTAGTAGTAGTAGTACAGTAGTAGTAGTAGTAGTAGTTGTTGTTGTTGTTGTTATTATAGTATGCAAATTGCACATTAAAAGCGTTATACTGAAAAATTCAATTATCAGAAGATTTCTATACACTCTTAAAACACGGCAAATCAGTCAGATTGACTAGACCAGTATAGTCAGCTGGGAGCAACTGATATGGCAATCACTGATATTCACATTTCTGACATATATTCTAGTCAGAAATAATTCTGTTCTAGTAAAATATGACTAGAAAATAGTCAAATATGACTAGAATAACAGTTGCACCCAGCTGACCCTATCAACTAGTCAGTTTTGAGTGATTATTTTTTTAGAGTGTAGTACCATAATTGAATAGCCCATTGGTAAAGTAAGCGTCTTCGCTGCTCTCCATAACATTTAAAATTAATGCATCTTTGAAATGCAAAACACATTTTATTGGTCCATGCCTATGAAAGCGCAAAACATGGTACAATATTGTTAACAATTTATTTTCCGACATTGAGACGGACCGCTATAGTCCAATTAACAAGGGCCATTATAAAAATCAGTATTTTATATTACATTGTCTTGTAGTGTGCCAGAAACCTCAAGAAGACCAGTATGCATCTACTATCTTTATTCCCGATTTTATCGAGTACGAAGAGTTCACAACTGTGGAAATGACGTGTGAACCCGGTACATCGGGAGCGGGTTCACCTACTAGTCTGTGTATGAAAGGGGTCTGGGAGCCTTCTCCACTCATCTGCTACAGTAAGTATATATGCAAATACATTGTAGTATGTCAAGACTGGATGAGCATTCGGGCAAGACAGCGAAATCCCCATGCTTCATTCGCAGTACGCACGTTTTCATTAATTACTGCATTTTTTCTCCTTGTTTATTACTTTCTTTTATTTGTATTTTGTTTTGTTTTTCTCAATCTTAAGGCATCTCTAATTTCCACTCTGCCATGCACAACCCTGTCTTGTTTGGTTTTCCATAATTTTTTAAAGACATAATTTGCCAGCATGAAACAAGAAAATGTGAGGATGAATTGAAACAAGGTCTCCACTCACCAATACTGATTTATTTGAGGTAATCTGCCCTTTCTTCCGATTCATCATTCTTGTTGTGAATTTCTATCATGAATAGGGAACATCCATTCCCAGTTGAATGTCAATCGTAAAATGTCTGCCTAATATTAGATTATATTTTTTTCTGGTTTTAACTCTTCTAATCGCGTCTCAACCTTCTCTCTTTCCGTCTTTCTTTCTCTCTCTCCCTCTCCCACTCCCTGACTCTCTCTACACCCCCCCCCCCCCTCACTTTCCCTGTCCATTTTCTTAAAGGTAACTGCGAGCGACCAGGAGTGTATCATGATGTCACATACGACCCAGATCAGGAAAGTTATGAACATGACTCCGTTGTGACGTATGAGTGTGTCGATGGAACGAATGACTTGCTTGGTCCAAATCAGGCATGTTGTGAAAATGGCGTCTGGAATCCACTACCAACCTCAGCTAACCCGTCTTGTTCTGGTAAGATACTTAACTTTATACACAAAGAGTATTATGGGATGACCATGTTAAATGAATTAATCTAAAAAATGTACTTGTCTGAGTCTGATTCAGAACAATTTTCACAAGAGTTTATCTATCTATACATCTCTCTCATTTATGTCTCTCTTTCAATCTCTCTTTTAAACTACCATGTAGGAATCCGGACGGTTCCACCAACGACCAGCCGACAGACAACAGATACAACTTCGCGATCAGCAACCAGTGGTCCTGTGTCAACTGTCGCAACATCCCAAGATGGCACCACTGATGTTACTACAACGGCTATTGAAGAAACGGAGCCAGTATCAGGAAGGCCAAGCTCTACCGAAAATCCATCAACAGCAGAACCTGTAACACCAACATATGTGGCCCCCATTTCGGATTCGTTAACATCCATGCTGTCATTAACAACCTATGTTAGTGAGTTTAAACCGTCAACTGAACCGATGACTACCATTTCCGTACAAACCACGGAAGATACCCCAGGCTCACCTACCTTGGAATTAACTGAAGGCAGCACGGTTCTTATACATGAGACTGACAGCATAACTGTTTCAGAATCTACATCGCTAATGACGCCGGTTAGTGCATTTTCTGCAACAACAGATCGTTCTGAACGCATTACTACAAATGATTTCCTCGATCGAACTGACAGCAGCAGTGTTGTCGGTGTGACAGCTAGTAGGGCAGTCACCGTTACAAATCCAATAGAAGGTACAACTGCTTTGGTGCTTACTGAACAAACCGGCATGAGTACTGTAAGTGATGCTCTAAATGAACCAACTAAGGATAACATTGTTTCATCAGCTACTTTCCAAACCGAAGGTATCACCATGATCACGTCTATTGGTACTGCTGATTTAAATACTGACATCACAAGTGAAGTGACAATTACGACTGAAGGCATCCAAACAACTGGATATACTTCAGGTACACAGACTGATGGTACTCACACACAAGGAACAGATCAACAAACTGGACAAACATTTGCATCCACCGTTAAAATCTTACCAACAGATTCTATTTCAACATCCGCCTCAGCATATCCTGATGAAACCCATATTCCAACCACAGGAACATTGGGATCCGAGCAGACAAAAACCGAACAACATATCACCATGTCGACAGGAACTCTTGTCACATCAAGCACAATTTCGGATTTAACTAGCCAGGCCACGAATACATACAAAATAACTTCTGAAGGTCATACAGATGTTTCCACAATACCTACAGAAGAACTATCAACTACAGATATTTCGAGTTCGGAGACTAGCGTGACAACAATGCAGGCAATGACTTCTAAATTAGGCACAGCAATATCATCGGATCCAGTGAGCACATCCTCATCTGAAGGAACATTCATAACAATGGTAACAGAGGATATCTTGACAACGAATCAACCGGAAGGTACAAAAACACCGATAGAAGACATGTCCACAGCAATGATAGGAACCGTGTCTACGGGTGTTTCTGATGAAGTCAGCCAGGAACCAAACGAGGGACCGACTACTTCAATAGACGTGACAGAGGATGCTACTACAGGAGACATCACAATCATTACAACCAATGCCGTAACGGAACCAAGCAAAACGTCCACAGGCCAAATGCCTACTGAGGCAAAAGTGACTACAATGAAAACTACTTCTCGTGAGTAATATTCTTACTTTGTACAAATAAAAACTTTAAAAGAACGTTGCATAATTATAAGTAGAGACAATCGTTTACAACGTTTAACCCAGAATTATCATTGAACTTACAAGTGTATCATAGTGCCATAGAGGTATCTATAAACAGTGTTATTTCTATTGTCATGATCAGCTTTTAGATAATCTCTCGTTTTTCTCAATATTTCCACCCTTAGCTGTGGAAGATCCTTGCAATGGTCAGTGTGACGTCGATAGAGAGATCTGTGTAGATACAACATGTATATGCCGAGAGGGTTCCCAAAGACCGTATGGGGAATCGACTTGTGAACGTGAGCATTTAATGTTTTCATTTGTCGGGTAAAAATGAGTTAATTGATAGAAATATAGATAAATAAATAAAGTAATAGTAAATAAGCGAATAACCCAATAAATAAAAATGATTAAAAATATTAAAGCTTTTTTAGCATGTTTAGCGTTTCTTTGAAAATGCTCATGTCATTTTAATAAAATTTATCATGTTATATTCTCCTTTTTATTTTTTTTTTGGAGGGGGCCTAAGAAAAAGTGTAGCCCTACAAAAATCATGTAAATAAATGTACATGTAAATGGCTACAGATGTCAAGTAGGTGTAGTCTGCTCCTCCCCCTCCCCCCGACAAAAAACGCAGTGTTTTTATTCAATTTTCACTTTTCTTTTTTTAAATAGTTTAAATAGTAAACCATTCCTTTTTGTCTCACCTGCATAGCAGAGTGAGACTATAGGCGCCGCTTTTCCGACGGCGGCGGCGGCGGCGTCAACATCAAATCTTAACCTGAGGTTAAGTTTTTGAAATGACATCATAACTTAGAAAGTATATGGACCTACATGTAGTTCATGAAACTTGGCCATAAGGTTAATCAAGTATTACTGAACATCCTATTAGAGTTTCATGTCACATGACCAAGGTCAAAGGTCATTTAGGGTCAATGAACTTAGACCATGTTGGAGGAATCAACATCAAAATCTTAACCTGAGGTTAAGTTTTTGAAATGACGTCATAACTTAGAAAGTTTATGGATCTGATTCATGAAACTTGGACATAATAGTAATCAAGCATCACTGAACATTTTGTGCAAGTTGCAGGTCTCATGATTAAGGTCAAAGGTCATTTAGGGTCAATGAACTTTGGCCGAATTGGGGGTATCTGTTGAATTACCATCATAACTTTGAAAGTTTATGGATCTGATTCATGAAACTTGGACATTAGAGTAATCAAGTATCACTGAACATCCTGTGCGCATTTCAGGTCACATGACCAAGGTCAAAGGTCAATGAACTTTGGCCGAATTGGATGTATCTGTTGAATTACCATCATAACTTTGAAAGTTTATGGATCTGATTCATGAAACTTGGACATAAGAGTAATCAAGTATCACTGAACATCCTGTGCGAGTTTCAGGTCACATGATCAAGGTCAAAGGTCAATGAACTTTGAGCCATGTTGGGTTTTTTTGTTAAATAACCATCATATCTCTGTAAGTTTATTGGTCTAGTTCATAAAAAGTGGACATAATAGTAACCATGTATCACTGAACATCTTGTGCGAGTTAGAGTAGTTTTCAAAGTCAGCACTGCTGCTATATTTAACTGCGTGATGCAGGTGAGACGGCCAGAGGCATTCCACTTGTTACTTGAGAAGGCCATAGTTTTTACAGGTCGCCCCAGTGTTTCTTAGTTAGTATTAAATGGAAATCTAAGTACAAACTTAGTTAACGCAGCAACTTAGGAAAATTATCAATTACAAACTTTACTCTGTTCTATGTAATTTTTGAAACTTGGGGGGACTTTGCCCTTGTTGGTAAAGCGCACGCCCTATGTTTCACAGATATTATTATAGTTGTTACATGTCACCCCAGTGTTTCTTAGCTAACTTAGATTTAAAATAAGTAAACACAGCAACTTATGGAAATTATCAATTACATTTTTTTCTGTTCTATGTAATTTTTAACAACTTTGGGGGACTTTGCTCTTGTTAGTAGAGCGCACACCCTCTGTTTCACAGCTATTATTTTTTCCTTGAATTACATATTGATACATTATTCCATGGTATTGAAGGAAGATAGACCGAGTAAATTGATAATAAATTGAATGGAATTCTCTTTCATCTGTAGATTATCTACGTTTTTCCATGGGAATACCAAGCATCCGCTTCGACTTTCCCCAGATCATTTAAATTTCTTTTTTTTTCTTAAAAAAAAGCTACAATATTTGTTTTGGGGGGTCTGAAATAGGTACAAAATATACTTTACAATTTCATGATAAAGGAATACTGAGAAATGAAATACTTTTGAGCGGCTTTGAAAAAATAATATCTCAACTCAATTGTGCAAAATGTAATTCAGCAACTTACCATGGGGAGGCAGAATTTGTGGAGTGCTGACGATTCCGCCCGTATATTATTAAAATTATAATATCATTCGTATACTTGGAATAGGCACTAGATGAGTTTCTGTAATGAACGCATTTACTGTCGGTAAATTTCAAAGTTGTAGAGACCGAATGTCACCATTTTTTCCGGGGAGGTGGGGGGGAGGGTCAAACAGTATTTCTATTAAACCGATATGTCACACCGCGTCCAGTTTACCTGTATATAAAATTTTTTCCAAGTTACGTTGATTATGATCACACAGTATAGCAATGGCAGTTTCTTATCTTAATATTTCGTTTTAATAATTCATGTTTCAGCTACAACATACTACACTATAAGTATGACCATACTAGAGATTGATGGTGCTGCTGCTATTTTTACAAGCGAACTTCAATCGACTGGGAGTGATGCTTTCAATACTTTGCAGTTGACTGTTTGCACGGCGGTAAGCTGAGAAAGGTTTCATTCGGTTTATTCAAATATTGAATTCCCGAGTACTTAATTGAAGTAGTAGTTGGAGAACAATTGTTTACCATTTAAAATTCCATCAGGTCGCATGATTTAAGTGCCCTTGCAGTCTCGGTCCAAAGCTCCTACACCCCTACGAAATTGAGTATCTATATGATTAAATTTATGTTATCATTTTCATAATTTCTGCTGTTCCAGCTCTCTGTTCTTCTCTGGTGTTTTTGGCTTTTCTCCTAGTCATCATCTGTAACACCATCTTCATTACCAGTACCACCAAGTAGCGTACCTACGGGGCAGTCTGCCCCCCCCCCCCCCGACGAGCCACAACCCATGCAAAGGACAAATCCCTGCCCCCCCCCCCCCACGAGCTTGAATACCTATTTTGTCCCTCCTGATGGGCTTGAAAACCTTTCTCTCTCTTTTTTTTTGCATGTAAAATTTTTCGGCGGATGGTTTTGCCCCCACCCCCTCCCCATTGGAAAATCCTAGGTACGCTACTGGTACCACCACAACCAGTAGCGGATCCTTAAGAGCAATATGCACAATAAATCAAATGTAAAAATATCTATAGTAGAAAATTTCGTACATACGCAAGTGAAAACCTTTCTTTTATCTTGTCAGAACTTTCGGACAAAAAATGCCCCCTGTTGGAAAATCATGATCATGTCATCAATAACAAGAACGAAAATCATGATCGTTTCCATCAGCATCCATCATCCTTCTAATCATCATCATCCTTCATATTCATCTTATCCTTCTGCTTCATCATCATCATCATCATCATCACCACCACCACAAGTATCGATCGGTGGCGTACAGTAATGGGTCTTTGGGCTCTTTCTCCACCCCACTCCATTTCTCGCTAGCGAGGGAAAAGGGGAAAGGGAGAAGGGTGGGATTTAATATAGTTTTATAAAAATTATATCAAAGTATATCGCAAAATTTGGTTTTTGTAATAAAAATGTTAAACCTTTTTGCTCGATCGGTTTGATTACTTGCAACTTGTATGAGTTTTTTTTTTCTGATGCGCCATATTTCGCCCTCTTTTGCGTTCATCTTCAGATTAACCCAGGCTTGGATTAATCATGTCATTTTCCTTTTATTCAATTCATTTATTTTTCAAAATACTCCTTTTCATTTTACTTTTCATTTTCTTTTCAGGTAACGGCATTACTGGATGGTATTGTTAGTGGGTTTAAATCCTGTTCGGCTATTAGTTTTAGTGTAGGGAGCATCATAGCTGAAATCAGACTTGGATTCACTAATACAACAGGAGTAGAGACGCAGAGTATACTCGATGCTGTAATGACGGCTAATCCCTTTCAAGTTACCAATTCTAATTTCACAATTAATCCAAACGAAACTTCAGTCACACGTAAGTTATATAGTAGATATATTTGTTATTTGCGTTCTCCTTCTTCCCTTTGCATTTTCCTTTCACTGACCATGAATCGGTATCGATATCGCACCCAGGGCCTGTATGTTTTTTCTGTCATGTTTTTATTTTGTTTAGATTAAAATGGTTTAACTTGCTTAAGATCCGTCTCCAACTCCGGATGCGTCGCTGACTCTCACTTAATTTTAAAATAGTATTCTAATACAGCTCAATGTGATATTGGTTTTGATTAAGGTTCCGAATCGGATTCGGATTATGAAGACAATCTTATATCATTCTTCTTCTAAATCAACAACTTTGATAAAGAAAACTGACTATGATCTCATCCTGATCATTATGTTGATTCTGATTCTGACTGTTGATGTACCGTATAATTCTATCACCCCTGGTCGTGCTTTGGACAGTGGCGTAACTACGGGGGGGGGGGCATGGGGGGCACGTGCCCCCCCCCCCCCCATCGGCTGGCCAAAAAAAAAAAACCGGGAAAAGGAGAAAAAAGAGGGAGAAAGGAAGAGAAACGTAGTGGGGAAAGAAAAAATTATTGTTCGTTATAATATGTTATATTACATTATGTTATGTTATATCACAAAAAAAAACATTTTTTCATCACTTTATGAAACATTATTTGCTCAGGGCCTATGTCTTCATTGTTCGTGGTGCTCGCATAGACTGTTTAACGAGATCTATAACCCTGTTGTACTAAAACCTCCCGTTTTCATATCAATATACTGTACGCGAGTACGCCAAATATATTTCCTCGCAATTCGAGTTATTGTTTTATGTAGTGACATTTGCTTCTTTTCATGACCACTTAATGTGATTGCCCTATTTTAAGGTCTTAATATAAAACATTTCCTGTCCGTGCTAACGTTCACAATAGTTGATTGGTGAGATGTCTGCTCTTCATAAATTCCTAAAATTAGTCCTTAAAATGTCAACTTTTCTGATCTCAATATTAAAAATTTTCAGCTCGCGCTTCGCGCTCGCATCATTTGAAGTGAAATACGTACGGTCTTAGTGAATCCCTGCAAACAAGCCTCTTCAGGTCTGAATTTCCTAAATTTTCAGCTCGCGCTTCGCGCTCGCAGTTTTTATTAGTGAGATGCGTATGACTATGACAACAAAATGTGCTTCATGTGTTTAGATGTAATTCTAACAAAATCAGCAAAGGACGGCATTATAGCACTAGATGACTATGATGGGATATGTATACTCTAAATGGATTCCTAAAATATAGTCTTTAAAATGTCCCTGTTTTTGGGTCAATATATAAAACAATTTCAGCTCGCGCTTCGCGCTCGCATTGTTTCTTTCTTTCTTTATTTATTTAAAAATCTTTATACAGGATAAGCATGTTCAGATAATATATACACTGTTTTTCAACATGGTCCTGTAGACATAGTAAATATCTAACAATGTACAGAAAAGGTGCATTAAACAATTCAAATTCAGGCAGAGTAAATTATAGTAAAACAAAATTGAGTAACATAGGTATTAACAAACATAGATATAAAAAAATAACAAAAGATATCATACATGTGCACTGGGTAATGAAAACCAAACTGAAAGTTGAAAACACAAACCAGCATAAAGAGAGCGGAGAGAGTGTTACGAGAAGTGTGTTTTCTTATATTTCCTTTTAAATGTATCAATTGAAGTTGCATTCTGGAGTTCCGAATCTAAACTATTCCATACATTTCCTCCTGCATATCTTAAGCTATTCTTAAAAAACTCAATGTTCGGTTTAGGTATAACTACGTTGAGCGAATTGGCAAATCTTGTATTCATTGGATGCATATCAAAAACCATATCAATAGAATTACATAAACGTATCGGAGCATGTCCATAGACACAGTTATACATAATACATGCAAGGAAATAATTTCGTCTTTTTTCTAAAACCTGCCATTTCAATCTCTTAATAATGTCAATACCATTATGAGTATAATCAAAATTCTTTTCAACTATTCTTGCTGCTCTTTTTTGTAATCTAAACAAAATTTTCCTATTACTGACAGAACAGTTCCCCCATACCGAACAAAAGTAATCCAGTATGGGTTGAATTGTACAATTATATTTGATTTAGAACATTCGTATTAGTGAAATTACTGACCTTTTTCAAAGAAAATAACTTAAAAGCTAAAGATTTACTTAGGTTCTTTACATGAAAATTCCACGAAACATTCTCATCAATTTCGATTCCTAGATACCTAATATGTTTTACTTGTTTCATAATGTTATTATCCAGATATATGTTTAATTCTTGAGAAGATTGTGTGTTTCGTTTTAATAACATAGTATACGTTTTGTCGACATTAACTTTTAGTTTATTTCTCTTATACCACCTACTTATGTTTTCAAGATCAGACTGTAATTTAGAAGTAATGACTTCGGTACTTTTATCAGAAATATAAATAACAACATCATCTGCATATATATTGCATGAGCATGATAATAAACATTCACTTACGCCATTAATAAAAACAAGAAAAAGTAGGGGACCCAGGGCACTACCCTGGGGAATTCCTACAGAAAGATTATTAAATTTAGACAATTTTCCATGACAATAAACAGTTTGTTTTCTACCTAATAAGTAATTAGTAAACCATATCAACTCATTATTTTTAACACCATATCTTTCAATTTTTTCCAGTAGGATATTATTATCAATACAGTCAAAACATTTAGATATGTCCAAAAAAACAAGTACCAACCATCTCACGTTCGTTGAAAGAATCATACCAATCGTCTAATATCTTATGTAAACATGTAGTTGTCGAATGATTAGGTAAAAATGCATATTGGTCAATGTTTATGAAATTGTGTTCTTTAAGATAGGAAAGAAACTGACTTTGTACCTCTTTTTCAAGTAATTTCGCCAAATGGCATACAACAGATATTGGCCTGTAGTTAGTCATATCATCCAAAACCCCTTTACCTTTATAAATTGGAGTGGTTCGAGCGATCTTCCAGTCATCTGGTATAGATCCGCTAGATAGGCTTTCATTAAAGATTACCCTCAATGATGCACTTATAAAAGGAGCCGCTATACGTAATAGTTTGGTATCTAAATTTAAAATGTCAAGATTAGAGTCACTCGGCAACTGTGAAAGGATCTTTGTTACCTTTTCACTAGTGACACACTGGAATGTAAAAGTATAAATGCTGTCAGGATGATTCCAAACAAAAGCATCGTTTTTAAAAGAGTCTGAAATTGTCTTGCCAACATTCATAAAAAAAATCGTTAAAATCATCCCCATTCAGGGAATTGGGTATATCATTATTTTTTTGTTTCTGTCCTGTAAATTTATTAATTTCTTTCCATAATTTCTTACTATTACCTTTATACATTACAGTTATATTATTAAAGTACTCTCGTTTTTTAGTTTTAATCAATTTTGTGATTTTAGTGAGAGGTACGTATCATGATTACAAACAAATTGCTTATAATGTCCCTTTTTAGGTCTGAATATCAACAATTTTCAGCTCGCGCTTGGCGCTCGCATTATTTAATCAGTAAGATACATATCCGTTTAATGGCACTGCATGTCCTTAAAATGTCTCTATTAGGTCAGAATACCTGGCAACTGAGCGCGCTTCGCGCGCTCCCTAAGTGACTCAAAAATTTTGCTGGTGCCCCCCCCCCAATGCCGTGACCCACGGTACGCCACTGGCTTTGGATATACTAAACCTTTTTTAATTTTTCAAATTGATTTGCAGCCACAGATGAATGTGAACTTGGCTTGGACGATTGCTCCCATCACGCTGATTGTAAAGATCTAGCCGAGAAATCATTTACGTGTCAATGTTGGGACGGTTACGCTGATAATTCACCTGAGGGTTATGACGGTAGAAACTGTGCAGCATGTAAGCTTTTTTTCACATTCTTGAAATGCTAAATCTGGTATTGTATGACTACATAATTATTCGATTAAACCGCAGGCATAACAGAGATACTAATCTCATTTAAAAGTGTGTGCATGATCAACCACATTTGAAATGCATATGACACTACATTTGCTTTTGGGACATTCGATCCGATCTGAATATCTCAGAGGGTGTATATAGGGTGAACGTTGGGATTGGTTTTATTTTTCATTTTTTCATTGTTTTGTTCAGAATAATGTAAAGATAAAGGTTTATTTAGTCTTGGACGTTAGATTACAGGTTTGGCTTAGCATGCATATTTCCCTTCGGAGAGATTGTCGCCGGAGCAAATGTCACAGAACCGAAATACAGTATGAAAATGTAATATAATATTCCCACCCCCTCTCCCCCCCCCCCCAATACGGAATTGTGCGTTTGGATTATCAATTCATCACTTGACATCGCCAGTGTAACGAGAGAAAGCATTTGTCCTAACATATGTGCTTGTTTAATATAGTTTGTTTTCCCTGGTACTTAAACAGACCCCTATATCGTCATACGCCCTGCAAACGCCAGTATATTGATAATTTTTTATTAATATTTTGGAACTATTCACAGGTATATAAATGTTGCTATTTTCCCATTATAAATTCCTCCTAGTCATAACACCTACTTATGTAATTGTTATTATTTGTGGAAAAGCTAATCTTTTTTTCTTTAATTCTTCTTCATTCTCCTGCCTTCTGAAGATAACTGGAAGTTGATAACCATTGTCGTTGGATCATGTACGGGGGCGTTACTCCTAGCAGCCTGCGTGATTCTGGTTTGTGGAAACAACATAGTCGATAGATGTAGTCGAAGGCCAACAAACGTAACTAGTGGAAGAAGAAGACCCGGTCCGAAGCAGGACGTAGGTGTTACAACTGACGAGGGAGTCGAGGGACAGGTGAATATTGATAAAAACCTACTAGCCTGACAGTTAACATTTGTGACGAGTCTTTTCGTTTTCAGAACGGCGTTGTGAAACTATTTTTTTTTCCACATGGTAGACTATCCATCAGCGTCCACAAAAAAGCGTCGAATGCGGAAGCTCCTTGGTTTCAGACAGCCAAGCTTTGACTTTTTTTACGGTTTGCTTAATTCCGCAGCAACTATTATAATGGTAGCCGTGTCTCATTCGTCACGCCATTTAGATGTGCAATCTAACTTTTCTTCATAATAATATTATCATTCAAAATCGATGGTTTTGGTGAGCAATGTAAAATGATTTGGTTGTGTAGTGCATCCTTTTGGTTTGTTTCTTTTAGATCGGACACTGATCGGTTGTGGTCAATTTTCACTGTATATACTCCGCAAGGATATCAACATCAAGGATTTCCAGTTCGCGCAACTAAACTTAGGTATCAGAAAGTGTAGATTTCTCTGTTGTACAATTTACGTCGGCATATATCACCATGAAAGATGCGTTTCTAATCGTGTTTGACACTAGTGGTTAGCAGGCCATGTTGAGAGATACCTTCATCACCCTCCACGCCTCCTTTCCCCAGATTTCTCTTTCTTAACCCGCCCCCTATCTTTCTCTCTGCCCCCACCCGTCTCATTTTATACAACTCCCAAGAATGTTCTGTAGTTTGATTGGTCCAAATCGGATCACGTGATATTCAGTGAATCGCACTATTGCATTCAAAACGCACTATCCTGCACTCTGACGTCATGCCAAAAGTACTATCCTGCAGGATAGTTCGATGTCTGGAATTATCTAGAATTATCTAGAATTTAGATAAAATATATAATCTGGGGCAACTCAGTAACAGGGGGTTGTATAAAACAAATAATGCACGCATTCTTGTGCATAGAGGACCTAAATAATGAACTCTGCTCGACTCACCAAATGGATATACCGCACTCGGTCCTGCGGACCTCGGTGCGGTATATCCATTGGCTCTTCTCGCACATCGTTCATTATTTGGCCCTGCATGCACGCGCTTACGTGCATATCCCGACTTTCACTACTATTTTGTTCTGGTTACTCAGGATATTATCCCTTGGCATCATCGTGAGAAAGACGAGGAAATCTTTTACGCTCATCCTGTGGTCGATGGTCAGGAGGCTCGACGGCTGAACAGTGCTCGTAATCTCAGAGGGAAGGAATCGTACATCAACGACATCGAGTCGTACGATCTCAATGACTACAGATCATCTACTTATGACCACGATGACAGATATGTTCCTTTAGCTATGTAACGTTATTAATAATAATAAGCTGACGATGTCCTTCAATATCAGACATCGCTGTATATCTCCTTTGAACTCAGAAGGCCCGCCTCTCGATAACAAGACGGGCTTTTTAGACCATGTAAACAGTTGTTTTTTGGTTTAAGCGGGTAAAAATCAATTAGATTGTCAATTCAGATTTGCTAACAATGACAATTTCATTTTTTTTAACCTGACAAAATATTAGATTTGAACCTAAGCTGGCGGTTCTAAAGGAAATTTAGAATCGTGTGTCGCACCTGCGAAAGGGTTGTCATGCCTTGCGTTTTAGGTCCTGCGTACCAACAGCATTAACAGGTTTTGGAAACAGCGCCCTCTTTTTAGTCCTGGAGCTGCATGATGGTTCGTTTTGACGATTAGGTTCCACGAGCCTATAATTACAACGGGAGGTCTTAAGAGTTTTGTTCGATCCAGCTCATTCGATTTCTTTTCAATTTGATATTGCTGATTGGCAAAAGTATATGAATATAATTTAAAATCTAACACTGATTCTAGAAATGGTATTTACTGAACTTCCTTTGCCCAAATTGGGAAGATATAGAATGACTTTAGAACTCATTTTATTGTTTCAGTTAATGAATTTGATCCCATCATAGTTATCTTCATAAATGGCGATTTTATTTTTAAAATGAGCTGGCTACAATTCCTTTCTCTGGTATTAGCTCCTTATGCGCCTTGAGCACTCTAGAGAGTGATTTGGCGGTTTACAAGTCTCTATTATTATTATTATTATTATT